>NW_021820994.1:0-121515 GCF_901001135.1 Rhinatrema bivittatum
TGTTCGCAGCACCAGACGCGAACAAAAGTACGCTGGATTTATAAGATGCGCGCTAGCCACACGTATCTTATAAAATCCGGGGTTGGCGCGCACAAGGGGGTGCATATTTGTGCAACTGCGCGCGCCGCCCGTACCCTCCGAGGCCGCTCCGAAAAAAGTTGGAACCATCACCAGAGAAGAGACTGGCACATCTGCTCCTGGTGTAGAACTCTTCAAAGATGCCGAGGCCTCAAAGCCTAAAACGGTAGCAGGTACTGGCACAGTCGCTATCGCAAACGTGGATGCTTCTTCAAAAGCCATTATTCTAGAACCCGAGGGGTAAGGAGAAACCCAAATTATGTGGCATTGAGGGGAAAGGAGGGGTAAGCTGCATTCCAGGGCTAAGTGTAGTCTGTATGTCTGGTGTCAGATCCATCCACTCCTCATTGGCCGCTGCCAAGACGCCTCCAGAATTGTTGTATCTGCAATCGGGAACAGGAATCCCTCGATAGTAGGCTGCAAATAATCTGGAGCAGGGGGTAGTTAGCCCCTATTCCCAATCTTTGCCTTCATCTTGGTATGTGGCATGGTGGCAAAGTTTTCTGGAGATAGCGAGGAGCACCGTCATCCCATGCCTCTCAGCTGGTGGCCATCTTGGAATCCCCACAAACATAAATTTTTCATTAAGGTAATAAACCAGGGAACTTAGTAAAGAACAGAATGGGACCCAAAAATATTACTGCAATGAAGAATGCAGTGGTGGTGGTGGTGGAGGGGGTCGGGTTAACCCATTCCTCGTAGGATATAAGCAATATTTTTTTATAATTATTATAAAAATTTATATACAGCAGAAGGTGGAGATGTGGAGGCCATATATAGATATTTGAGGACCTCACAATTATCCAAATTGACAGCAGATCACCTGGAGGTTTTAAACTCCCCTATAGGTCTCAACAAAATATGGATAGCTATTCACCAGTCGAAGCTGTTGCACTAGGGGTGGAGCCTGTCCTGTGGCAGTGGAGATGTGCCTCCTGGTAGGGACCAGAAGGCAACTACCCCCAGGGGGGCGGAGCATGAGAAGAGACAGAGGCTAGAGTGAGCTTCACCACTGGAAGCCTGAGGTCTCCCCGGGAGAAGCCTGTAGGGACCCGGGCCACTTGAACTTAGGTGGGCCTCGCAGGGTCTCATGAGAGAGTGAAAGTCCGGCGTGCCCACAGACAGGAGGAGAGCACGGTCAGGTTCGAGACTGGAGGTCAGATAGAACAGGGGTCCCCAACCACCGGTCCGTGGACCAGGACCAGGCCGTTGGGGGGTTTTTGCAGTCCGTGGCGCCGCCAAGCACCGGCAGTGTGTCGCATGCTCCAGTCTCTCCCGCTGTTCTTCCTTCCCTGCTGCCGTTGCCGCCGGGCTATCAGCACGTTCAAGCCCAGTGGGAACGGCAGCGGTGCTAGAAGAAGTTGTGGCACCCGCGGCTGGCCTTTCTTCTTCCCGTGCCCCCCCCCCCATGACCCGGAACAGGAAGTGATATGCGGTGCGCGGGAAGGAGAAAAGAGCCGTGCCGCGTGGAAAAGTAGCAGCGCGCAGCAGTATCAGCCCCCGAGCAATCAAAGCAGCCGGTAATCGGGAAAGGAGACAGCAGCATGAGCCTCCCGCGGCCAATGGGATTCTTCTTTCTTGGCCTGCTGGGGCTGGAGGAGGAGGCTGCTGCAGCTACCATTTGTGCTGGGGGGAGAGGAAGTGAGTGAGAGAAAGAGAGAGAAGCAGCCAGCCTGTGTGTAAGTGAGAGAATGTGTGTGTGATTGAGAGCCTGTGTGTGACTGAGAGAAACTGGTCAGAGAGCTGATGCGTGTGTATATGTGAGAGACTATGAAAGTGACTGCTCAGGACGATGACTGATTGTATGTGAGAGTCTGAGACATTAGTCAGGGAGGTGACTGATGTGTGTGTGTGAGAGAGAAAAGCATGGAAGTGAGAAATCTGGGTATGGGAGAAAGCATGGGCGTAAGAAGCCTGGGTTGGGGGGGGGGGGTGTGAAAGAAAGCATGGGAGTGAGAAGCCTGATTATGTGAGAGAGCATGGGAGTGGGAAGCCTGTGTGTGTGTGCATGCATGAGAGAGAGACTGGTTGGTAAGGTGACTGTGTGTGTGTGTGAGAGAAAGAGACTGGTGTGTGTGAATGTGAGAGAAAGAATGTGATTCAGGGAATGAGAAGCCTGTGCACGTGGAGAGCGAGCATGGAAATGAGAGACTGGTGTGTGTGTAACAGAGAAAGTGATTATGGGAATGAGAAGCCTGTGCATGTGAAGAGAATGAGCATGGGAGTGAGAAACCTGGGTCTGTGTGAGACACAGCATGGGAGGGAGAAGCCTGTATATCTGAAAGAGAACATGGGAGTGGGAAGCCTGTGTGTGTGTGTGTGTGTGTGAGAGAGAGAGAGAAAGAAAGTGATTATGGGAATGAGAAGCCTGTGTGTGAAGAGAACAAGCATGGGAGTGAGAGACTGGTGAGTGTGTGGTGTGAGACAGATAAAGTGATTATGAGAGTGAGAAGCCCATATATGTAAGTAGAACACGGGAGTGGGAAGCCTGTGTATGTGTATGGCATGAGAGAAACTGTTCAGGAAGGTGACTGGTGTGTGTGTGCCAAAGACTGTTTGGGAGATGATTGGTGTGTGAGAGAGACAGAAACTGGTCATGGGGGCATGACTGGTATGGTGTGTGTGTGAGAGACATGGGCACTAAGGAAGAGGACCATGAGTATAGAGCTTAGCTTCTACTGCTGCTTCTGGTGTGTGCTACAGCCTGCATGGAAGAGGAGTAGGAGAGCTGCTGGAGGGGATAAGTAAAGGTGGCTTTTAAAGTTTATTTTTCTTGATTGACTGCCATTTTAATTATTTAATATTATGTGATGTGTCTGCTTTTTTTGAAATATTTTATTGGTGTTTGGAGAATGTTTAATAGTTTTTATGTGTTTTTAATTGTTGGATGTTTTTCTGTTCATAGCTGTTTTGAAACATTTATTCTGCTTATTAATATAGTTTTACAATTATTTGTGTGGGGATCTATAGCTGCTTGCTAGTTCTGTTTTCCTAATAAGAGGGTGTATTGGTTTTTAGGGCCTGATTTAATATTTGTAGTGCTGCCTTTTCATAGATAGGGTTGCTCCCGTTTGAGTGTATTCCATAATACAGGTGTAACTGTGTGTGGATTAGTTTATGTGCATTACTGCAGATCCTGGGAGTATGTTAGGTAGGTTCTGTGTCTGTTACCGAGATGAGATATTTGCTAGCATGTAAGTGTTTGTATCAGTCTTATTTGTTGTGTTTCTCAAGGGACATGCATTGGTGGTAAAGTGCTGTCTTTTCATAAGTAGGGCTATGAGCCTAGAAGTAGAAGGAGTTTGAGTTGCTGTTACTGAGATGACACCAGAACCAGAATATCTTTTTGTAGGGTGAGTTGTATGGGGAATGTCATAATTCTGCTTTACATCCATTTGTGGGTCAGGGGGGTTCCCGTGGATGCAAACTGTACTTTTACATCTAGCCCCGTGACGATCATGGGTCAGTGTGTCATGCATGTGAGAACCTATGGTGAGTTGAGTCACATTCACATTATAAATGTCATAATTAAATGATAAGTATGCACTAAAATCCAACCCCCTCCATAACCCCGCCCCCGTATGACCAAAGCCCCGCCCTGCCCCACCCCTACCCACCCTGCCGGGCCATGGAAAAATGGTCTTGCTTGAAGCCGGTCCCTGGTGCAAAAAGGTTGGGGACCACTGAGATAGAACAAGGAGGACCAGAACAGCGTAGGAGATGACAAGGCTAGGAACAAAGCCAGAATCTGGAGGCGTGGTCAAGCAGGCAGAGGTCAGAGTCCAGGAGTCAGTCCGAGGAGTGGTCAAAAAAGCTGAGGTCAGGCACCGGAGGTCAGACAAGGCACAGGCAGCAGCAGATGAGTCGAGTAGCAGGCTGGAGTCAGGAGGCAGGCAGCAGGCAGGCAGGTCAAGGAACAGACTGCGTTCAGAAGGCAGGCAGGCAAGCAGACAGGTCAGGTATCAAACCAAGGTCAGTACCAGAGAGACAGTCCGGTGGTACTACCTGGGGAGACGAACAGACAGCCAGGAACAGGAGGACGCTGGAACTACGAAGCAGGAACAAGGCAGGAACAGAACTGGAACAGAAGGATCCTGGAACGAGACTTGGAACAAGACAGGAACAGTACAAGCACGGAGACAATCTAGTAACCGACCAGATTGTCAAGGCAAGGAAGTGCAGGCAGAGGCTTCCTTATAATGGAGAATCAATCAGGGCATGCCGTGGAGCTAAGACTCTCCCTTGGCCCTACAAGAATCCGGGCTGTTCACGCGAGCACGTAGGGGCGTGGCCAGCAGCGCCGAAGACGCGACCTCCGGCTTGAGGCCTGGTTCACAGTAGAAGGCCTGGCTACCGCCGCCGCGGGATGCCGGGGCCTGGAAGTACTGGCAGCTGTCGCTAGGGAGACCAACCTGGGACCTGCCGTGGAATCATGAAGGTGAGCAGGCCCGTGCATGGAACGGGAGTGGATGGAGTGCGTAACAGAAGCTCTTTAAGTCACCAGGGCCTGATGGACTGCCAGGGGAATGGTACAAGTTATTGACTGATGATGTCTATAAATCTTTGGAGAATGTATTTCAGGCCCTTTTAGGGGTAGAAGAATTGCCCTTCCAATCAAATCGAGCAATCATTATAGTCCTTCCCAAGCCAGGTAGTGATTCAACCATCTCTGATGCATATCGCTCGATATCCCTACTGAATTTTGATACTAAGCTTCTAGCAAAATTTATGGCAGATAGATTAGTGCCTCTGCTGGATGGGCTACTGACCACTGAACAAATAGGGTTTATGAAGGGTTCCGGAAAAGAATATGAGGAAGATTCTTTTGACCATGGCTCAGGTGAGAAGAATGACTCTGAAATCATTGCTCATCAGTTTTGATGCTGAGAAAACATTTCAAAGGGTAGATTAGGAATTTTTATTTGAATGGCATTTCAAGGGTTTCAGGGATTGTTTTGCATTTACTAAAGGTCTTATACAAAGAGCCCTGAGCTAGAGTCCTGGTTAATGGAAAAATTTCCCAAGTGTTTATATTGCATGGGGTACAAGACAGGGATGCCCATTATCTCCATTGCTATTTGTTTTCACTTTAGATTATTTATTATTTATTTATTTATTTATTTATTTATAACTTTTCTATACCGAAGTTCAAATAACAGAGTTAATTATCACTCCGGTTTACATTGCAACCATAAAAACAGTGACAAAGTTGTCTTACATAGAACAGGGGGAGAGAAAAACTTGGATACAGCTTAAGCAATGGGAGTAACGTGTCAAAACTGGTAAGAACTGATAAGAGTTGGCTTTTTGGGGTAACAAGGTATTCCGAGGGAGGGGGTAGGAATGAGGGATTGGAAGGGGGTTGGAAGGGGGGTTGGAAGGTGGGGGGGGAGGGTGAGGGTAGCGAGGGTTACCATAGATTTAATGAAACTAATATACATATATTAAATAGCTTAGGTAGCGGAAGAAAAAGTGCTTAGGCATCTGAGCTTAAGAAGAGAAAGTCCATGGAGGATGAGGCAAGGACTAGTGTTATGGGAAGGCTTGTCTGAATAGTAGCGTCTTAAGTCTCTTCTTGAATGTAATTGTGCATTGTTCCAGCCTAAGGTCCGGTGGGAGTCAGGTTCCACTGTTTGGGGCCTGCGGTGGAAAAGGCTCTTTTACTAAAGGAGGTTTTGAATGTAGGTGTTCTAAGAGTCCCTCTTTGCGCTAATCTCAGAAAACAGGTTGAAGTATGAAGTTGCAGGGGGGTCGATAGGTCCAGCGGAGAGATGTTAAGAATGGCTTTGTGGGTGATTACTAAAAGCTTGTAGAGGATTCTTGAATTTGACTGGGAGCCAATGGAGCTTCCTTAAGGATCAGTGTTATGTGGTCCCTTTTGTTAGACTTTGTGAGTATCCTTGCAGTTGCATTCTGAAGCAACTGGAGAAGTTTAATGGAGTTGTCTGGAAGGCCTTGAAGAAGAGCATTGCAGTAATCGATTTTTGAAAAAATGATCGCTTGTAAGACAGTCCTGAAATCTTGAAATGAAGGAGGGGTCTTAGTCTTTTTAATACTTGAAGTTTGAAGTAGCCACTCCTTTATTGTGTTGGTAATGAAGCCTGTTGAAGCTCAATTGAGTGTCCATGACTACCCCTAGGTTTCTGACTTTGGGAGAAGATGGTTGGGAGCGTTGTAGGGGGTAGGTTGTTTAGAGAAAAGTTACCATCCTGTGTTATTAAGAAGAATTCGGTCTTGTTTGTGTTGAGAATCAGGTTAAGATTTGAAAGGAGGTTATTAATGGAGCATAGATAGGTGTTCCAACGACGTAAAGTACTGTCCAGAGAATCTATTATCGGTAGGAGGATTTGGACGTCGTCTGCATACACGTAATGTGTTAATTTGAACTCGGAGAGGAGTTTACAAAGCGGGAGTAGATAGATGTTAAATAAAGTTGGTGATAACAACGAGCCTTGAGGGACTCCGAGGGTGGAACTGAATGGAAAAGATTCTTTTGCTGTTGATCTTGACCTCTGTAATATCTGTTCTGGAGGAAGGATTTAAACCAGTTTAAGGCTGTGTTTTTGATGCCGATGTCGGTTAATCTGTCAATGAGACAGTCGTGATTAACTGTGTCGAATGTGGCGGTTAAGTCCAGAAGGATGAGCAGGCAGGGCTGTTTTTTTTCAAGGTTCATGAGGATGTTGTCTGACAGTGATAAAAAGCAGAGATTCTGTGTTTCGGGATTTACGGAAACCAAGTTGTGCTGGGGAGAGGATGTTGTTGATTTCAAGGAATTCTGAGAGCTGTTTTGTTGACTATTCTTTCAAGGATCTTCGCAATGATAGGGAGATTTGCAATGGGGCGAAAAATTAGCTGGGTTGCTGTGGAGAGGTTGGGTTTTTTTAGTAGAGGTTTCAAGATGGCAAGTTTGAGAGGGTCAGGGACGTGACCCTGGGATAAGGAGGCATTAATGATCTGGGCGAAGGGCTTAGAGAAGTTTTTGGCAGAAGCTATCAGTAGGTTGACTGGAATCGAGTCCAGTGGGTGAGCGGATGGCTTTAGTTTTTTTAATATGGATTTGATTTCTAAGGCTGATGTGGATTCAAAATTCTCTAAGATGTCTGCCCATGGAGGTAGGACACTGGGTAGTTGTGTGTGGTTGGGGATGGGAGGCTGAGAGGTGGAGACCGGATGTGGTTGGCTTATAACATTGTTATCTATGCGGGAGGCAAGTAAGTTAGGTATTTTGTTCAGGAAAAAAGTAGCCAGCTCCGTGGCTTTGTAAGATGCTTTGTCATCTGGAATTTCTGATGTCGGTGGTTTGGTAAGGGATGATACCAAAGAGAAAAGGGCTTTAGGGTCAAAGATGAAATGGTGAATTTTCTGAGAATATAAGTCTCTTTTTGCTTGCAGGATGACAATTCTGTATTGGTGCATGAGAGATTTAAAGGTTTTGCAGGTTGAAGGCGAAGGATTTTTGCGCCAGGTCTGTTCCATTTTTCTAAGATTGCGCTTCTTGGTTTTTAATTCAGGAGTGAACCAAGGTTTTTTGTTGGCTTTGTTGGAGTTGATTAATTTTGGTTGTGAGGGGGCAGGTCTTGTCCGCCACTTTGTTTGAGATTTTGATCCAAGAGGCTAAAGCTGAGTTAGCGTCTGTAGGTCAAGTTGGTTTAATTCCGGTGGGAGTTGGGAGATTAGTGTTTCCTGGTTACAGAGTTTTTCTGAATTGGACTGTGGTTTTCTGTGTTGCTGAGTGGTTTGGATGTTGGTATAGTAAGGTGGTGGAGATTAGCTTGTGGTCCGACCAAGGGATTGGTTGGCAGACAATGTGTGAAGATTGGGTTAAGCCTTGGTTGATGAAAATAAGATCCAGGGTATGTCCTGCTTTATGAGTGGGTTCATGAATGAGTTGATTGAAGCCCATGCAGAGGAGGGTGTTAAGGAAGGATTCACAGTTAGGGGACCGAGGGTTGGCATCTACATGAAGGTTAAAGTCTCCTGGAAGAATGGCTGGCGAATCAGTGTTGATATGTTTAGCTATCATTTCAATTAAAGGAGATGGGTCAGAATCAAGGAGTCCTGGGGGGGGCGTAAGTAAGTCCAATTTGTAGATGGGGAGATTTGAAGACTGAGAATTCAAGAGCCTGTTGTGAGGTCGCCACATGGAGCGATCCCCTACTATGGGACAAAATGAACAATGAGCATATACAAGGGATATCAGGGGCCCACAAGCCTTCAAATTATCGGTGTTTGTGGATGATCTTCTAGTATATAGAATAGAGCCAGAAACTTCTGTACGAGAACTACTTACTTAATGAATTCCAGTGGTATGGAAAGTTAGTGGGGTTCAAACGAAATTTGGATAAGTTGAAAGTGCTTCGCTTAGTTTAGCTGGTAGATGGATGCATGGGAGAGAAAATTTCCTTTTAAATAGGCAGAAGGACAACTTAAATATTTAGGGATATATTTACCTCAAGATCTGAGTTTTTTTGCAATCTATAAATGCACAACGGTTGGTAGATATCACAAAGCATGTCTTACAAGAATGTCAACTATTGAATTTGTCCTTAATGGGTAGGATATATTTGTTTAAAATGGTAATATTACCCAAGTGGTTATATGTCTTTAGAATCCTTTTTATTTAACCCAGTCTTCTTGTTTGGCATATACTAGAGAAATAAGGGCATTTTTTATGGAGAAAAAAAATCCCGTATTTCTATGGGTCAAATGATGAAACCATGGGGAAAAGGTAGCTTAGTATATAATATTGCTTCAAATTTGTGATTTATTGGGGACAGATTATTAATATTGCTTCAAATTTGTGATTTATGAGGACTGGTTGTTAAGAACCAACTATTATACTGATATTCAGTTTGAGATGGAACTGGTATGCCAAATTTCCCTATCTTATGCACTTCAGAGTCCTTATAGACTATTACCCATCCATCTACGTAATCATTGTTTAAGGACCCTCTTGCAGAAATCATGGCATCTATAACCCAGAAACTGCAGTTGAATTTTCAGGTGGACATTCTTTCTGCCGTTAAAAGGTAATCTCCAGTTTATACCGGGAATAAAAACCTAGTAATTTAATAAGATGGAGGCAACAGAGGATACAACTAATAAGGCAGCTTTTGAAGGAGGATGGGGTACTTATGCCATTTGGGAGTTATAAGAGACTATAGACTCCAGGAGAAGGATCATTTTACCTATCTCCGGTAAAATGTGTCATTATTTGGGGGTCATTGAATCATAAGGAATTGAGTAAAGACCATGGTAACAGGTGCAAGACGGTTTGATGTGGAAGATCTGGCAGAAGTACTCTCTCTTTTTTCTATAAATTTTTAATCCAAATTGAGGACCCATGGGATTTTACCTTTTGTGGAATAAATGGATGGTAGACTTGCAAGTGCAGGCTCCTAATAAAAATTCTTGCCACCATATATGCTTATGTTCCAAAACTCTCAATTAATATGCAACTGCTCGAAACACAGTTTAATATTTTGAATATGCTTTTATATCTCAGCATCAGGCATTTCTGGCCCATATTATTGATTCAGAGTTATGCATAAAGGGGTAGATTTTAAAAAAAAAATATGTGCGCGCAAGGGGGGACAGAGTTACGCAAAAAACCGCATGGTGATGCATTGTCAGGCTTCCCCAGTTCCCTACCCCCTACCCTAACCTCCCTTCCCCTTCCCTTCTCCTACCTGCTCCCTATCCCTACCCTAGGTACCCCTCATTTTTTTAAATTACCATTTGCTCCTTCAAAGAAGCAGTAGCAAGTTGCACACGCCAGCACTCTGCTGGTGTGCGTTCCCCCGGTCACAGCGGCAAAGGGCCACTGTACTGGATGCTTCCAGCCCTGCCCCTCTTCACCCTCTGGACCCCCCCTTTGCCAAGGCTCGGCTCTTGTGCGCATAACAGAGGTTACGCATGCGGCCAGGCCCTCTTTAAAATGCGCGCAGCACGCACAAGGCCCAGTCGCGCACGTAATCCCTGTTTTTACATGCACGGGCCATTTAAAAATTGTGCCTAAATATGGGGGCAGCAGTTGGCACTTTGGGTCATGCCTTCTGGACATGCAGTAAGATTCAAGCCTTCTGAAGGAAGGTGTTCTCTTATGTGAAATGGATTATTTCTCTAACTTTGTGTTTGATGCAACTTCGGCCCTGTTCAGCGAATTCAAAGTCATACCTCAATGTTCCACTTTACAAAGAGCATGGATGAGGAAAGTCCTGCTACTGACAAGACAAGTGATATTGCATTATTGGAGGAAAGCAGACTTACCTTCAATAATTTTGTGGAAAAATAAAATGCATGCTTTGGTTAGTAATGGAGCAGATGTCTAGCAAGTTCTTGCATCCCAGAGGGAAGAAAGCCATCTTGGATATGCAACTTCCTTTAATTAACAAGCTCCCAGAGTCCATAGTCAAATCTTAAATGATTTTTTAGAGTGGTATGAATTGGGGATGATCTTACCAAGTGTCTGGATTTGATGTTTTTTCCTACTGTTGGTTACACAAATTGTAGGATGTAGTAATCAAGATAAGGGGGGGGGGGGGGGGGGGGGGAGGCAGGGGAGTAGGGAGGAGGAGAGGGAAGGGAAGGTGGGGGTACTTGGAGGTGGTGGGAGAATATGGTGGCATAGAATGGCTAGCTGTGTGTGATATGTTTTGACAAGTTTTCAAATGGTTGTGTTATGACATTGTATATGTGTTAATGGAAACTAAATAAAAAAAAAATTAAACAAACACAAAATGATTTTCTACTAATTCTGAAAATTCAGAATAGACAAACTGATTAGATTATGCAGCCAAAGGGGTAGAAAAAATCATGGTAAGTCATTCAGAGTTCATCAAAATATTTGCAAGCTTTAAATCCATTGTACCTGAAGACTGGAGGGTGGCCAATGTAACCCCAATATTTAAAAAAGGCTCCAGGGGTGATCCGGGTAACTATAGACCAGTGAGCCTAACTTCAGTGCCGGGAAAAATAGTGGAAACTATCCTCAAGATCAAAATTGTAGAGCATATAGAAAGACATGATTTAATGGGACACAGTCAACATGGATTTACCCAAGGGAAGTCTTGCCTAACAAACCTGCTTCATTTTTTTGAAGGGGTTAATAAACATGTGGATAAAGGTGAACCGGTAGATGTAGTGTATTTGGATTTTCAGAAGGCGTTTGACAAAGTCCCTCATGAGAGGCTTCTACGAAAACTAAAAAGTCATGGGATAGGAGGCGATGTCCTTTCGTGGATTACAAACTGGTTAAAAGACAGGAAACAGAGAGTAGGACTAAATGGTCAATTTTCTCAGTGGAAAAGGGTAAACAGTGGAGTGCCTCAGGGATCTGTACTTGGACCGGTGCTTTTCAATATATATATCAATGATCTGGAAAGGAATACGATGAGTGACGTTATCAAATTTGCAGAATGATACAAAATTATTCAGAGTAGTTAAATCACAAGCGACTGTGATACATTACAGGAGGACCTTGCAAGACTGGAAGATTGGGCATCCAAATGGCAGATGAAATTTAATTGTGGACAAGTGCAAGGTGTTGCATATAGGGAAAAATAACCCTAGCTGTAGTTACACGATGTTAGGTTCCATATTAGGAGCTACCACCCCAAGAAAGAGATCTAGGCGTCATAGTAGATAATACATTGAAATCGTCAGCTCAGTGTTCTGCAGCAGTCAAAAAAGCAAATAAAATGTTAGGAATTATTAGGAAGGGAATGGTTAATAAAACGGAAAATGTCATAATGCCTCTATATCGCTCCATGGTGAGACCACACCTTGAATACTGTGTACAATTCTGGTCGCCGTATCTCAAAAAGATATAGTTGCAAATGGAGAAGGTACAGAGAAGGGCAACCAAAATGATAAAGGGGATGGAACAGCTCCCCTATGAGGAAAGGCTGAAGAGGTTAGGGCTGTTCAGCTTGGAGAAGAGACGGCTGAGGGGGGATATCATAGAGGTCTTTAAGATCATGAGAGGTCTTGAACGAGTAGATGTGACTCGGTTATTTACACTTTCGAATAATAGAAGGACTAGGGGGCATTCCATGAAGTTAGCAAGTAGCACATTTAAGACTAATCGGAGAAAATTCTTTTTCACTCAACGCACAATAAATCTCTGGAATTTGTTGCCAGAGGATGTGGTTAGTGCAGTTAGTGTAGCTGGGTTCAAAAAAGGTTTGGATAAGTTCTTGGAAGAGAAGTCCATTAACTGCTATTAATCAAGTTTACTTAGGGAATAGTCACTGCTATTAATTGCATCAGTAGCATGGGATCTTCTAGGTGTTTGGGTAATTGCCAGGTTCTTGTGGCCTGGTTTGGCCTCTGTTGGAAACAGGATGCTGGGCTTGATGGACCCTTGGTCTGACCCAGCATGGCAATTTCTTATGTTCTTATGTTCTTAATGTTATAAGATGTATGTAAGATATAGACATGAAAGGCCATTTATGACAGTCTAAAACTAATTGTGCAAGCACTGTTTTTATGTCAGTAAAAATGGTGTCAGCAGGAGTAATTGAGGTCTGTCAGAAGCACATAATTTGGTTTTACATGACATTAAAGTGCTACAGTGAAAATATATCAACAACAGTGGCATGAACAAACTAACGTACCCTGCAAGGAGCAAAGCAGCCCATAGAAAGGCAAGAACATCTCACAATTCAAGGCATTGTGAAAGGGCAAAGTACAACAAGCAATTAAATGAACACCCAAAGGCACCAGGTAAGGAGCAAGCAATCCAAACAGTGGCATAAATATGTCAAGATACTGTGAGATGGTCAAAATAACACAAACAGAGGCATAAACACGTCAAGGTACTGCGAGACAGGCAAAGCAGCACCTAGAGTGTCAGAAATACCCCACGGCAGTGAAAGAAGAATTATGAGGAGAGGCTTAGGGACCTAAATACTTATACCCTGGCAGAGAGGAGGTGCAGGGGAGATATGATACAGACCTTCAAATACTTGAAAGGTATTAATGATGCACAAACTTCAAACCTTTTCTATTGAAAAAGAAACAGCAGAACTAGGGGTCACAAAATTAAACTCCAGGGGGGGAGGGGGGAAACTCAGAACCAACATCAGGAAATATTTCTTCAAGGAGAGGGTGGTAGATGGCTAGAATGCCCTTATGGAAGAGGTGATGAGAACGAAAACAGTAAACAAATTAAAAAAGGCATGGGATAAACACTGCAGATCTCTAAAGGCTTGAGGTTGGAAATGAAGAAAAGGGTGCATGGCGGTAACCTGCATGGAGCGGCAGTTACCATCCTTAACAGAAAGCATAGGGTTTACTACTCTTAACCAATTTGTCTTGATGCATTTGACGCAACTGCATCAAATCTCTCCACTTTGACAGCAGGGTGGGGAGGAGAATTGTATTCAGGCAATAGCAAATGCCGGGCCCCAACTTTTATGGACTGGAGTACAGATATGCAGACAATAGGGAAAAAGCATAGGTCAACTCCAAAAGCAAAGCATGTTCAAGCAGCATTGTCTAAATTTTCAAGAAAGCTGCTCACTCCATAAAAATGTTGCTAACAGAAATTTCTGTTATGGGTTTCACAGCTGCTTGGGGGTAACTGGCATGGAATGGCAGTTACTACCCTTAACAAAAACATGGGGTAACCTGCTCAGAGTGGCAGTTACTGCCATAAGAATCTTTCTGGGTAGACTGGATGGATTATTCCATCTTTTTCTGCTAACATTACAATATTACTACATAAAGCAAAAGAAATAGTGTCACAAACAGTCAAAGGCATTGTGAAAAGGGTAAACACCACAAGGCACCATGAGATAGGTATGCGCAGGCCAAAACATGCATTTTCTTTTTGTTTGGGGGTCGGTTTTTGTTGTCATTAATGTTTTCCATTTTTTTCCATTTTAGAAAGAATGTGCACTAAAAATGATAGAAGAAAAAAAAAAACAAAATTTCTTGTTGTTTTTCTATCTTTTTGTATTGAAAATGGCATGAAATGACATAGACAAATCACATTGACATTGTCTATGCCATTTCAAACAAATGCATATCACATTCACTACCATAAGAGTGGCAAAGCAGAACAAACAGTGACATTACCACTCCAAGGCAATATAAGAGGGACAAAAATGCACCAACTGTGGCATGAACACCTCGAAACACCATGAGAGGGGCAGAGCATCCATACAGTGGTATGAACATCTCAAAGTACTAAAATAGGAGCAAAAGGCACCAACAAGCATTGAGCAGCAATGGCAGGAACACCCCAAAGATCAGAGAGAAAGGCAAAGCATCACAAATGGTGACTTGAGGCCAGAGTGAATTCTGGGGAAGTCTGTAGCAGTCCTGATGTGCAAATAAGTCAGGATCCTGCCATTTGCTGCATGCTAGGCCACTATACCTCAGGGCCCACGCACCTACCATTTACTCCTTTCATCTTTCACACTCCATTCTAATCTCACCTCCTTCCACTCCAGGTCTATCTCTTGACTCCATCTTCTACCTCATAAATCCTGAATAATTTTGAAAGGGTCAATGAAAGGTATGTAGGTTAGGCAATCATTAATGAAGAAGAAGGGGGATATTGTTGCCTGCATCAGGTTGTCCTGGAGGGCATTGCCAGAGGAGTATTTGTTTTTTCTCTGCTTTTGATAGAAGATTCCTATCCATGCATTGAACAGACCTGCACCACTGTCCACCATGACATACAAAGGCCTCTGAACCTAGGTTTCCTCTCTTTCATCCTACCATATTCATTGCTAGGTGTGCTTTCTATAGAAGGAGATGATACCAGTAATATGTGAGGAAACGTAGTTGGACATTTCAGGGAAGAGCATTTGAGGAAATCTGTCCTCTGTAAAACACAAATGTTCAATGAAAAGAGTGTTACAAGTGGTTGTTACAATATTGTCTGCTGCACAGCTTCTTCATACCCTGATTCAGACTACTATGACATCTCCCCACCTGAAGAGACCTCAAAAGAGTTCTACCTAGAGCTATCCAAGCCACCTCCTCAATGGCTTCTGAAATCAGCCTGTCTTGCAGCTGATTCAGCTGCAAGACAGGCTGAAACAGTGAGTTTGGCCTCCAGCCTTGCCAATTTCCTCCCCACTACCTGCACCAAACTCAGGCTCCAGTCCTATGTAACCCAGCCTTGATACTTCACCCTTGCCACATCTTGGCTCTTTGACATGGCTGCTTTTCCTTGCCTTCTTGATCTTTGCCTTGTAGTCTATCTAGGCCTTGCCTTGCCTTCTGGCCCTCCGGCTATCTTGCTCCTTGCTTTATGATCCTCAGACCTTCTGCTATCTTACACCCTGTCCTGTGGCCTTCAGACCTGCTTTCTCTTTTTACCTTGCTCTGTGGCCTACTTTATGTCTTGCCTTGCCCTGTGGCCTTCAAGCCTAACCTTACCTTCATTCTCGCTATGTGACCTCTCTGGGCCTCTCCTTGCTTACTGGCCTCTGGGCCTTATACCTAATGGCCTACAAGCCTTTTGTGTCACTGCCTTTGGGCTTTTATGTTCTTTGTTCATCTTGTCTTGTCCAGTCTTTGTCCAGTCCTGTCTAGTCTAGTCCTTGTTCAGTCCTGTCTGGTCTAGTTCTTGTCCAGTCCCTGGCCAGTTCCTGCTTGTTTATACCTGTATTCAATCCCAGTATGTTACTTATGTGGACCCTTGGGCTGTGACAGGGTGGAGGGGCCAATGGAGTTGCCTCAAACTCTCTGCCGTAGCAGGCAGACACTCCAATAAAAGTCACGGGCTAGGCACTAGGCCCAACTGCCACAGTCTGGAGTAGGCCAATGGCCAGCAAGTGGAATCCTGAGCAGGGCAGGCAGTGAGCAGAAGAATCCAAGGTACAATTCTAATCTGGTGCAGGCAGCAGGTAAAGAGGAATCCAAGGCATAGTCTGAGTCAGGGCAGGCAGCAAGCGAAAAGAATCCAAGGTTTGATCGAAATCCAGGGCAGGCAGTAAGCGAGAAGAATCCAAGGCACAATCTGACGGGAAAGAGGCAACAGCAGGAAAAACACTTCAGACAGGGGACCTGTAGCTGAGGCCCCAAAGGCAGGTCAAGCTGCCCTTAAATAGGGGCAGCTTGATGATGTCCTTCACCTGCGCCGCCAAGAATTCACGCCGCGGGCTCTTTAAGAAAAGGGTTACTGCGCGCACACCTGGGGGGGACCCACGGCAGCACATCTCTGCTGTGGAATGTCAGCGTACGGCGATTGGGAGTGACACCGCGGTTCATGGAGGTTAACAATACCTACTCCTTTAGGGCCCTTTAGGGCCCTCCCTAGGTCTTGGTTTCCTAGGATGGGTGGCATGAAAAGTCTTTAAAATGTTCTTGTCTAGGATGTTCGATGCGGGTTCCCAAGAATTTTCCTCGGGACCAAAACCTTCCCAAGAAAGTAAGTATTCCCATTTGCAGTTCCTCCAGCGAACATCCAGGACTCCTTTTACTTGATAGATTTGATCCTCTAATGAAATGGTGCAGGTGTCCTCTGGAAAGACCATGTAAGGGCCAATGGCTTGAGAAGTGACACATGAAAGATATTGTGTATGCCCATGGAGGTGGGTAGTCATAGCTGGTAGGTGACTGGGCCAATTTGTCGGAGGATGGGAAACAGCCCTACATATCAAGGTGCCAATCTCATGGATAATAGGTAGAGTTGAATATATTGGGTACTTAGCCATACCTCATCCCCAGGCTCAAATTGGGGAGCAGGTCTGCGATGTAAGTCTGCAGAAGCCTTCACTTTCCATGCTGCTCATTTTAGCATTTCCTCAGTACGAATCCATAGCTCTCCCAACTCCTGAGTGGTGGATTGAGCTGTAGGCAAGGGTACTGATAGAGGTAAGGGCAATGGAGGTAATGTTTGTTTCTCAAACACGATCTGTAAAGGAGAGGTCCCGGTAGCATGACTAGCGTGTGAATTAAGCGAGAACTCTTCTCATGGTAAAAGGGTAGACCAGTCATTCTGGTACTGGTTGACATAGGCTCTTAGAAAGGTCTTTTTACGTTCTATTAGTTCTCTCTGCCTGACCATTGACCTGAAGGTGATAAGCGGTAGTATGATCCAGTGTATTGTCAAATTTGCGACACAGGGCACGCCAGTACTTGGCGGTGAATTGAGTGCCTCTATCAGTGCCTCTATCAGACATAATATGTTTAGCAAGTCCATGTAGTTGAAATATATGTGAGACGAACAATCGAGCCAATTCTGGAGCCGAAGTCAGGCTTGGAAGAGGGGTGAAGTGGGCCATCTTAGAGAACCTGTCGATAACAACCCAAATTACTGTATTGCCTTTGGATGAGGGAAGATCTACAATGAAGTCCGTGGATATATGTGACCAAAGCTTATGAGGAGGTATGGGTTGCAATAGTTCCCAAGGCTTCCCCACCAAAGGCTTCTGCTGGGCACAAGTGGGACAGGATTCCACATAGGCCTTCTCATCTGACTGCATGCCAGTAATGCCAGAGAAGCTCCAGGGTAAGCTTTGTCCAGGATGTCCAGCAGTTCTCGAATCATGGTGCCATTTTAAGTTGGAGACGGCGAGACACCACCATCTTACTAGGAGGAATAGCCACTGAAATGCCTAGAGAATACAGGCAGGGTCTATTATATGTCTGGGAAGTTCCCTCAGTTCTTCGGGCTCAAAGGATAGGGATAGTGCATCTGCCCGGAGGTTTTTTGAAGCAGGGTGGTAATGTATCTCGAAATGAAAGCAAGAAAAAAACAAGGACCATCGGGCCTGACGAGCATTTAAACGCTGTGCCTGATTCAGGTGCTCTAAATTCTTATGGTCCATATAGATGGTAATTAGGTATTGCGCTCCCTCAAGCCATTGACGCCATTCTTCAAGGGTCAGTTTAATGGCCAAAATTTTCTTGTCTCTAATGCTTAAATTACGTTCAGAAGGTGTGAATTTCCGAGAAAAAAACAAACAAGAATAAAGAGTAGGGATGTGAATAGTTTTTTCTGATGATTGAAAATATCAGATGATATTTTCAAATTTGTCAAATATCAGGGGGGTCCCCGAAAGTGATAGGAGAACCCCATGAAATTTTGTGGGGTTCTTTTATCATTTGGGGGGGGGCGGGAAGAAAGGGCACACAAAAACAACCCCCAAACCCACCCCGACCCTGTAAATCTCATTATTTAGAATCGCCCACCCTCCCGACCCCCCAAAAACTTTTCTAAAGTACCTGAAGCCCAGCGGGGGTCCCGGGAGCTATCTCCTGCTCTCAGGCCATAGGATGCCACTAATCAAAATGGTGCCGCTGGCTCTTTGCCCTTACCATGTGACAGGGGCTATCGGTGCCATTGCCGGCCCCTGTCACATGGTAGGAGCTATGGACAGCCGGCACCATCTTTAAAAATGGTGCAGGCAATCCATTGCTACCAATCCAATGGCACCAATAGCCACTGTCACATGGCACCGATAGCCCCTGTCACATGGTAAGGACAAAGGGCCATTGACGCCATTTTGTTTGCTGGCAGCCGACGGCCCGAGAGTGGGAGATCACTCCCGAGACCCCAGCTGGACTACCAGGTACTTTAGAAAAGTTCTGGGGGGGTCGGGAGGGTGGGGAATTCTAAATAATTAAATTTAAAGGGTCGGGGTGGGGGGTGGGGGTTTTGGCTTGCGACAACCGAAAAAAAATGATCAGAACCGCGGAACGAAGATTTCCCATGGTTTTTTAATGCACCTGATACCGGAAACGAGTCCGGTACCTATTCACATCCCTAGTAAAGAGTTCTAGAGCTGGAATGATGACTGAGTACAGCACCCACCCCGTAATCAGAGGTGTCCACTTCCAAAATAAAGGGGTGGGAGGGATAAGAACATAAGAACATGCCATACTGGGTCAGACCAAGCGTCCATCAAGCCCAGCATCCTGTTTCCAACAGTGGCCAATCCAGGCCATAAGAACCTGGCAAGTACCCAAAAACTAAGTCTATTCCATGTTACTGTTGCTAGTAATAGCAGTGGCTATTTTCTAAGTCAACTTAATTAATAGCAGGTAATGGACTTCTCCTCCAAGAAGTTATCCAATCCTTTTTTAAATACAGCTATACTAACTGCACTAACCACATCCTCTGGCAACAAATTCCAGAGATTAATTGTGCGTTGAGTAAAAAAGAACTTTCTCCGATTAGTTTTAAATGTGCCACATGCTAACTTCATGGAGTGCCCCCTAGTCTTTCTATTACCCGAAAGAGTAAATAACCAATTCACATCTACCCGTTCTAGACTTCTCATGATTTTAAACACCTCTATCATATCCCCCCTCAGCCATCTCTTCTCCAAGCTGAAAAGTCCTAACCTCTTTAGTCTTTCCTCATAGGGGAGCTGTTCCATTCCCCTTATCATTTTGGTAGCCCTTTTATGTACCTGCTCCATCGCAATTATATCTTTTTTGAGATGCGGCGACCAGAATTGTACACAGTATTCAAGGTGCGGTCTCACCACGGAGCGATACAGAGGCATTATGACATTTTCCGTTTTATTCACCATTCCCTTTCTAATAATTCCCAACATTCTATTTGCTTTTTTGATTGCCGCAGCACACTGAACCGACAATTTCAATGTGTTATCCACTATGATGCCTAGATCTCTTTCTTGGGTTGTAGGATGTGGGTGATGGGGGCATAGTTCTTGGAGGAAAGCATTCTTAAGTTCTGGAATGCCTTGACTGCTTCAGATAACCAGTCTTTTGTATTATCTCCTTTACGAGTGAGAGGGGCAGTGATCTTGGAGAAGTTGGGAATGAAGTTCCTGTAATAATTGGTGAATCCCAGAAACCTCTGCAAGGCATGGAGCCTGAAAGGTTGTGGCCAATTCAAAATACTACAAATCTTCTCGGGGTTCATGTTAAAGCCCTGGCTCAACACTATATATCTAAGAAAGGGAAGACTTTCCTGTTCAAAACAGAATTTTTCCAGTTTAGCGAACAGTTTATTTTCGTGAAGTCACTGAAGGACCAATCAGACATGCTGACGAAGTGAGAGGAGATCCTTGGAGAAGACCAAGATGTCGTCCAAATAAATTACGACACAATGATATAACAGGTCTTGGAAGATGTCGTTCATGAGATTTTGGAATACTGCAGGGGCATTGCATAGCCCGAAGGGCATTGCCAAATACTTATAATTTCCATTACGAGTGTTAAGACCGCCTTTAATTCGTCTCTGTGTCGTATTCATATTAGACTGTAGGCTCCTCAAAGATCCAACTTGGTGAAAATTCGGGCTCCTTGGAGATGATCGAAAAACTCCATGATGAGGGGTAGAGGATAACGGTCTCTTTTAGTTATGACATTTAGTCTACGATAATCTATGCAGGGCCTAAGAGAACCATCTTTCTTGGTTATGAAAAAGAACTCCGCTCCTGTGGGGGAGGAAGAGGGTCTAATAATCTCTCGATCCAAATTCTCTTTGATATCCAGTTCATGGCCTCTGTCTTGGGAACTGATAACGGGTACACCAGGCCACGGGGTGGTGTGGTACCTGGGAGTAAATTAATGCACAATATATGGTCAATGAGGAGGGAGCTCCTCTGCCTTAGCCTTGAAGAATACATCCGAGTAATCTGTATAAGGTGAAGGAAGCCCCAAGAGGTCCGTAGCTGCTATGTAGGTTGACCAAGGTTGCACCTTGTCCAAACATAAGTTCTAGCACTGCGGCCTCCATTTCAAAAGTTCCAGGGTCTCCCAATCAAATTGCAGGGAATAATGTCATAACCAGGGCAATCCTAGGACCACCGGATGAATGGCCTCCATGATTACGAGCAACGAGAAATCCTCCATATGCAAAGCTCCACTCTGAAGTTGGAGAGGAACTGTGGTGGAAGTGATTCTTCCCAGCAGATTCAGGAAATAATTAAAGGACTGTTCTGGAGAATCACAGGTATACCCAGAAGGTGTACCAATGCCTCAGTGATAAAGTTTCTCCTGATGGCAGAGTCAATGAGAGCTTGCATGGAGTGAGCTTGCCCCTCCAATTCCAAGGTGATGGGCAAGATGAGTTGGAGAGCAAGCATGGTGAGACCCAGGAGCAACTCCCCCACAACTCCTAGGTCCTCCCATTTCCTAGCTTTGGAGGGCATCGTGCAAGGATGTGACCAGCTCTACCACAGTAAAAGCACAAGCCTAGGTTCTGCCGATGGAGTCTCTCCTCAGTCAAGAGTGGTGCTTGGAAAACTGAGAGGTGCTGAGACCTGTTCAATTCGAGGATGAGAAAAGGCCAGGTTGAGAAGTACTGGTCAGCGGGCTCTTAATTCCCGAGATCGTTGTGTAATATGTGTAATAGCATTGGCTACCTTTAGCAAATAAGTCCCAGGATGTATTAACAGCATAGCTTCACTAAGATCAGTTCTGGCAGTTCAGTCTGCATTGTTTAATGGTAATCTGGGGAATGCTGCAGGGACTCAGAGTCCTCACTGGTCAAGTTAATAGAAACATAGAAATGGGGGGGGGGGAGTGATGTCACCCCAACAAGATGGATGCTTAGGCACCGAGCTCTCCATCATCCCAGATTAAAAAGATATTTTTGGAAGCTGCAGAGTGCAATCCCAAGGAATTATTAGCTATCAGATTGTGAGAAATATGGACGGCTCGCTACTCATAAAAAAATCCATTGATTTAAGGCAGTTTTCTTTGATATGACTGGATCTCATTTTGAAGCTCTTAGTGAGATGGCAGATCAAATGGAGGAGGTCAACAGAAATAGTGTCTGATTAAGAAATTAAATCCTGCTACTTACCCCCTTTAGATGTTATTCCAATTAAATACTTAAAAAAGATTTCTAATGTTATTGCAAAACCCATAGCAGACACAGTAAATGTATCATTAGAAGAAGGGACACTACCAGATATACTAAAGAATGCTATTATTAAACCAATTTTGAAGAATAAAAGTATGGATATTAATCAACCTAAGCATTTTAGGCCAATTTCCAATCTTCCAGTTTTATCTAAATTGATAGATAAAGTAGTTCAAAAGCAACTAATAGAATTCATTGAACATCAAACATCCTTTATCCCTCACAATTTGGTTTTCATCCATCTTGTGGTACTGAAACACTTCTTTTAGCCTTATCTGACACAATCCTTAGAGGAATGGATTCAGGTCAAATATATCTTTTATTACTGTTGGATTTCACCGCTGCTATTGATACAATCGATCGTGAAATTTTACTCCACAGGTTACTAATTAATTTATGGTGACCAGGGGGACTGGCTAAATGCTGCCATCAAATTACATGTCTCCCAGAGAAATTTACGTTCTGCCAATAAAGGTTTACTTATTATTCCAGCAGTACAATCAGCACGGCTGAATGAAGTGAGGGACAGGGCTCTGTCCCTGGCAGGTCCAAAATATGGAACATGTTCCCCGTAGAAATTCGAATGGAGATGAATTTTAAACAATTTAAGAGGGCTGTAAAAACTTGGCTTTTTAAGGAGGCCTACCCCAACCCATCTTAGATTCTGTTCTTAAGTCATGATTTTATAGCTTTAACTATTTTTATCTTTTTTTTATAGAAGATGGTTTGGGTGTTATTGTTTCCACCATACATTGGTCAAAAGATAGGAGGAGGAAGGGATAGTCAAATTATAAGTTTATTTAATTGGTTTATGAGTTGTTTTTATTTGAATGGTTGTAATTTGTTTTATTTTTTAGTCCTAGGAAGTTGATTTTGTTATATTTATTGTGCATTATTATTTATTGTTGTGAACCGTTACGATGGAACCCGAGTGATGGTATAAAAAAACCAATAAATAAAATAAAATAAATAAATACTAGAAATAGGCATTGAAGGAAAACCTTTTAATTGGTTGACAACATATCTTAGTAATCGTACTCACAGTATCAAAATATGAATTGTTTTGAAACAAGTGCCACTAGAAACAGGTGTCCCACAGGAGTCCACACTTTCAGCCATCCTTTTTAATTTATACATATTGCCAATATGTAAACTTCTTTCTGGTTTGGGTTTAACATATTTTATATATGCAGATGATGTCCAATTTGTGGTTCCGATAACACACACTATAGTTGACACACTGAAGTTGTTAAGTGTATATTTTTCCACTATTCAACAACTTTTGATTAATTTAAAATTGGTTCTAAATGAGGAAAAAATAGAGATTATACTACTAAGTAATAAACTAAATAATGAACACATCAAGACATACACAGTCGATCATCGAAATTTTATTGTAACAGATCATGCTAAAGATTTAGGTATTGTGATCGATAATGAATTTAATATGAAAAAATTAAATACAAAACAGTCAGGGAAGGTTTTAACAAATTACATATTTTAAAGAAACTAAAACTTCTTTTGCATTTCAGTGATTTTAGAACTGTTTTATAATCCATTATTTTTTCAAAACTAGATTATTGCAACGTGCTTTTATTAGGTTTGCCGTCATCATCAATTAGACCACTTCAGTTGCTGCAAAATGTGGCAGCCAGGGTTCTAACTGGGTCTAAAAAATTTGACCACATTACCCCAATTTTAAAAGAACTCCATTGTGTCCCCATTATATTTAGAGTACAATATAAGGCGCTGTGCTCAATTTACAAATTCTTGAACAATAAAAATATTGAATGGTTAAATGCATCATTACACATTCATGTTCCACAAAGAAATCTTCAATCAGGGAATAAGGGCCTCTTAACAATTCTATCATTAAAAACGGCATGACTCAATAAAGTATGAGAAAGATCTTTACCATTAGCCAGACCGAAACTATGGAAATCTATGCCAATGGAATTAAGATTAGAAACCAGTTTTTCATCTTTTAAAAAGAATCTCAAAATATGGCTGTTTAGACAAGCGTTTGAAGATACAAAAGAGAGTAAAATATAACTTTGTTGGCAGGCGTTTGGAGAAGAGAATGAGAATACCTTTAAATGGACTGAATTGGTTATTGCTGGACTTTATTGAGCCTTTTATTATAGTGTTTTAGATTTGATTTGATTTTATCTTATGTTTTAGAGGTTATTTATTTATTTTATATGTCAAAGGTATATTCATTGATGTATTTTATGCTGAATCTAAATTTTGTAATATTTTATCTTGTAAACTGATATGGTTGATCCAGAACACTGGTATATAAAACCAAATAAATAAATAAGAACATAAGGACATGCCATACTGGGTCAGATCAAGGGTCCATCAAGCCCAGCATCTTGTTTCCAACAGTGGCCAATCCAGGCCATAAGAACCTGGTAAGTAACCAAAAAAACTAAGTCTCTCCCATGTTATTGTTGCTAGTAATAGCAGTGGCTATTCTCTAAGTCAACTTAATCAATAGCAGGTAATGGACTTCTCCTCCAAGAACTTATCCAATCCTTTTTTAAACACAGCTACACTAACTGTAATAGTAATGATGACACAGAAGTGCTGCCTGAGATGAGAAGGCTGGCTAACGAAAGCTGACTTTAGCAAATGGTTCTGTGACATAAATATGGATATCAATCCATTAAGGATGAGCTGTTTGAGACTGTGAATGAACTAAGATTGGATTTTAATAAGCAAGTGGAAGATGTGGAGGCTAGCATGGATGATCAGGCCTCACAAGTGACATAGTTGAAAAGATGAGTCTCAGAGCTTCAAAAATTAATGACAAAACTGCCAGTAAACTTGAAGATCTTGAAAATATATCTAGATTATCCAATCTGAGATTCAGAGGAGTACCTGAAATGGAGATGTACGATAACACTTCCGATGTGGTGCAGAAAATTTGCCATGACATTCTAAAAGTTAATGATGAGATCGGAGAGCATAAAGGGATGCCTAAGATAATTTTAAATAGAGTGTTGGGGTGGCAGCTCCCCATAACGCCCCTAAAGATATTATTTTGTGCTTTCATAGCTATCTACTGAAGGAGAACATTTTTCATCTGGCATGAAAAATAAGATCGATCACTTGGGACGGTGATGTTATAGCATTCTATAGTGATTTATCCCCCCCACAACTTTGAGAAAACAAAGGGAGTTGCAGTCAGTGGCTTCTTACTGCATAGCAAAAACATACAATATTACTGGCTTTTCCCATGGGGGTTAGCATTCACCATCAGCAGTGTCACCTCAAAGATTAAAAAAGAATTGGAAGCAATGGTCATTTTACAGGCAACAGGCATTGTGGTGCCAACCTGCCCCAGCAGTGATAACATTAGGGAAAGAGAGAGGCCAAATTGGCAAAGAGTAGGGAAAGGTGGCCACAGATTACATCGCAATTCAGAAGATAATCATTCCCAACATTCTCACCAACCTGACAGAACTCTCAATGAGTGAAATACAATGGAATAATCTTTATTTCCCATGGGAATTTTGTTTCAGTATCTTTATTGTGGGCTTGTCTATTTTTTTCTTATGCCTGGTAAGTGGACTTCTTGTCCTATATAACAGATTCTTAAGTTGTTCGGATAGTATGATGTGTATATTTTCTATGGATTGCTGATAATTTTCCTACATTGTTTTGTATATTTGGGAATTTGGTGGGGATGATGGAGAGACGGGTGAGTTGGGATGCTCATTCCAACGTGTGAGAGAGATCTGATAGATATTTGGCAGATGGTTGTTTTTGCTGGTATAAATGAGGGAAGGGAAGCTATGATGGGAAGGACTAGGAAGTGTTGTGGTGAGAAAAGATCATGGAGTGTGTTAGGGGGCATGTTGTTAAATTCATTTTGCAAGGACAGTAGGTAGGTGGTTGAAGGCTGGGGATTTTTGGGAGATATTTCATTTTCTTTCTTCTATGGAGTAGATAATGGTGGTGTATATTAACACCAAATGTTTAAACTCCCCATTTAAGAGACAGAAGATCTTTAGGGAGATAATCTCCTTAAAAACTTCAGTAGTTTTCATACAGGTATCTCACTTACATAAAAGAGATGAAAGATTGTTGAGGTCCTATCAATTTCCATATATGTTTCTGGCTTTCAGCACAAAGAATAATAAACTATTCTAAAGATCAAAATCACAGAGCATATAGAAAGACATGGTTTAATGGAACACAGTCAGCATAGATGTACTCAAAGGAAGACTTGCTTCACAAATCTGCTTCATTTTTTTGAAGGGGTTAATAAACATGTGGATAATGGTGAACTGATAGATGTAGTATATTTGGATTTTCAGAAGGCATTTGAGAAAGCCCCTTATGAGAGGCTTCTTAGAAAACTACAAAGTCATGGGATAGGAGGCGATGTCCTTTTGTGGATTACAAACTGCTTAAAAGACAGGAAACAGAGAGTAGGATTAAATTGTCAATTTTCTCAGTGGAAAAGGGTAAACAGTGGAGTCCCTCAGGTCTCTGTGCTTGGACTGGTGCTTTTCAATATATTTATAAATAATCTGGAACAGAACTCGACAAGTGAGATAATCAGATTTGCAAAAAATACAAAATTGTTCAGAGTAGTTAAATCACAAGTGGATTGTGATAAATTACAGGAGGACCTTGCGAGACTGGAAGATTGGGCATCCAAATGGCAGACAAAATTTAATGTGGACAAGTGCAAGGTGATGCATATAGGTCCCCTTGCTGTAGTTACACAATATTAGGCTCCATATTAGGAGCTACCACCCATGAAAAAGATCTAGGCGTTATAGTGGATAATACATTGAAAACACCAGGTCAGTGTGCTGTGGCAGTCAAAAAAGCAAACAGAATGTTGGGAATTATTAGGAAGGGAATGGTGAATAAAATGGAAAATGTGATAATGCCTCTTTATCGCTCCATGCTGAGACCGCACCTTGTGTACTGTGTACAATTCTGGTCGCCACATCTCAAAAAAGATATTGTTGCACTGGAGAAGGTACAGAGAAGGGAGACCAAAATGATAAAGGGGATGGAATACTTATAGAAACATAGAAACATAGAAATGGCGGCAGAAGAAGACCAAACGGCCCATCCAGTCTGCCCAGCAAGCTTCACACATTTTTTTTCATACTTATCTGTTTCTCTTAGCTCTTTGGTTCTATTTCCCTTCCACCCCCACCATTAATGTAGAGAGCAGTGATGGAGCTGCATCCAAGAGAAATATCTAGCTTGATTAGTTAGGGGTAGTAGGGGTAGTAACCGCCGCAATAAGCAAGCTACACCCATGCTTATTTGTTTTACCCAGAATATGTTATTCAGCCCTTATTGGTTGTTTTTCTTCTCCCCTGCCGTTGAAGCAGGGAGCTATGCTGGATATGCGTGTAGTATCAGTTTTTCTTCTCCCCTGCCGTTGAAGCAGAGAGCTATGCTGGATATGCGTGAAGTATCAGTTTTTCTTCTCCCCTGCCGTTGAAGCAGGATATGCATTGAAAGTGAAGTATCAGGCTTATTTGGTTTGGGGTAGTAACCGCCGTAACAAGCCAGCTACTCCCCGCTTTGTGAGTGCGAATCCTTTTTTCTTCTCCCCTGACGTTGCAGCAGAGTGCTATGCTGGATATGCGTGAAGTATCAGTTTTTCTTCTCCCCTGCCGTTGAAGCAGAGAGCTATGCTGGATATGCGTGAAGTATCAGTTTTTCCTTCTCCCCTGCCGTTGAAGCAGAGAGCTATGCTGGATATGCGTGAAGTATCAGTTTTTCTTCTCCCCTGCCGTTGAAGCAGAGAGCTATGCTGGATATGCGTGAAGTATCAGTTTTTCTTCTCCCCTGCCGTTGAACCAGGGAGCTATGCTGGATATGCGTGAAGTATCAGTTTTTCTTCTCCCCTGCCGTTGAAGCAGAGAGCTATGCTGGATATGCGTGAAGTATCACTTTTTCTTCTCCCCTGCCGTTGAAGCAGAGAGCTATGCTGGATATGCATTGAAAGTGAAGTATCAGGCTTATTTGGTTTGGGGTAGTAACCGCCGTAACAAGCCAGCTACTCCCCGCTTTGTGAGTGCGAATCCTTTTTTCCACATTTCCTCTTGCTGTTGTAGCTTAGAGCGATGTTGGAGTCACAGTAACTGTTCCTCTTGGACAAGAGACAGATGACGGGAGATATGATAGAGATCTTTAAAATCATAAGAGGTCTAGAACAGGTACATGTGAATCAGTTATTTACTCTTATTTTATGTATTTCTTTATTGGTTTTATATACCGTCGATTGGAGGAAACATCACAATGACTTACATGAGAAATTAATAGTATAAAATGAAATAAAAGTACAATTAGATTAAGATTGATAACAGGTATAACATAGTTTTAAAACATATAATAAAAAATTAGTAGAAATTCAAACTTAGGTAAAACATGCAATTAAAAAATAAAAATAGAATGTACTTAATATACCAAATCATCTGGATAGAAGCAAGAATAAGAAGGAATTGCTAGTTCTTAGATTGATCTTGGTCTTGATAGGCTTTAGTAAACAGCCATGTTTTTAGGTCTTTTTTTATTACTTTTAGGTTCTGTTGTAATCTTAATTCTGTAGGTAAGGAATTCCAGGTTTTTGGACCTGCAAGGGATATTGCTTTGTCTCAAACCTGCATTAAATGTGCTGAATGTATAGTGGGTATAGATAGTAGTCCTTTATTTGTGGATCTCAGATTTCATTGTGGTGTGTGTAATCTGATAGCAGCAATAAGACAGTCAGTTTGTTCTCCATAGATGATTTTATGTAGGATGCATAAAAATTTGAAATCAATGTGATATTTTATTGGTAGCCAGTGTAAAGATATTAGTATGGTGTTATATGGTCATATCTTTTTTGTGCCTGTTAAGATCCTAGCTGTGGCATTCTGTAAAACCTGCAGTGGCTGAATTGTAGAAAGTGGAAGGCCTTGTAGGAGAGAGTTACAATAGTCAGTTGTGGAGAATATTAATGATTGCAGGATTGTTCTAAAGTCATGATGATTTAGAAGAGATTTTAATTGTCTTAGAGTTAAGAGCTTGTTTTAACCATCTCTTAATTTATTAGAGATGTGCTTTTTAAAATTAAGTTCAGAATCTATCATAACTCCTAGGTTATGCGAGTTATTAACTAATTCTAATTCTTTTGAATAATAGAAGGACTAGGGGGCACTCCACGAAGTTAGCAAGTAGCACATTTAAAAATAATTGGAGAAAATTATTTTTCACTCAATGCACAATTAAGCTCTGGAATTTGTTGCCAGAGGATGTGGTTAGTGCAGTTAGTGTAGCTGGGTTTAAAAAAGGTTTGGATAAGTTCTTGGAGGAGAAGTCCATTATCTGCTATTAATCAAGTTGACTTAGGGAATAACCACTGCTATTACTGGCATCAGTAACATGGGGTCTACTCAGTGCTTGGGTACTTGCCAGGTACTTGTAGCCTGGATTGGCCATTGTTGGAAACAGGATGTTGGGCTTGATAGACCCTTGGTCTGACTCAGTATGGCAATTTCTTGTGTTCTTATTTTCTTATTTTCTTAAATACAGGTTAGCGTAAATCCGTATCTCTAAGGATGTCATGCTTCAGGTGGAAAAAATGCAGAGAGAAGCAGATAGTAGACACATCATAGCACAGGTTTTTCTGAACCATGAACTATAAACTTTAGTAAAAATATATACACCCAGTACCAACCAGGGAATATTTTTTGAACTACTGGATCAATGACTGCTGTCGCAAGTGGCAGGCAGTTTAATCATAGGGAGAGATGTTAACTTGATCCAATCCCCTTTTCTTGATTGCTCCTCTGAGCAGAGCGAGGTTCCTAAATCTCACAGGTTACGGTTAAAGCACTTGACAGATAAATGGTAACTTGTAGATATTTGGTGTGTATTGCATCCATCTACTCGTAACTACTCTTTTTATTCTAAACCACATAATGGGGTAGGTTTTAAAATGTGTATGCGTGCATCCATGTGCATGTGCGTCCATGTGCGTACGCTTCCCGGCATGCACACATGGATGGGCATATTTTATAACATATGTGGACCGGGAGTGGCCCGGATAGAGAAAGCCTACAGATCATAACACACTTTCACATTACACTAGTTACCATCCTTGCCCCAGTGGGAAAATATACCCTTGGGCAAATTTTTTAGGCTTTGAAGGATTTGTTCCTCGTGGAAAGTTTTTATTTTGCAGGCTCAGGACATGTGCGCTCATTTCCCTGCACACGGTTACCTCTCCCATCTGGTGAAACAAGCCTACAAATGGGCTCTGTTCCTTAATCGTGATCTCCTCTTTTTGCAGCATGCCAAAAAAAAATGCACACATATGACCTGTATTCTCCCTTTTTCAGCAGATAATCACTCCTGTATTCTCCCTTTTTCAGCAGATATCACTGGAGTTACCTCTATCATTAAATGCCTTTGTAAAATTCTCACACCTCATTCCATTTTCTCGGACTTACCTCGTTGTTGCAGGGACTTCTTTGTGCCGTCTGAACTTAAAACCCAAAGTCTCCCCTTGCAAAGCATCTGAGTCTGGCCATTTTCCATGTACACAATGTTCAATATGTATACATTCCCTCTCAGTTCAAAGTTTCACACACACATTCTCACGTAAAACTTATAAACTCAAACAAAATACTGTCTGCTCCTCCATTGGGGTCGTAATGTATGTTGGGAAAATAGTGGATATACTATGTACAAGAATTATTGAAAATTGCTCCTGCCTATGCGCTGGCCATTTGGAGGCTCCTTTAGTATCGCACTGGCAGAAATGTAAACATAACATCATGGATTTACAATTTTTTGTAATGAAACAGCTTTTTCCTTCAAGCCAAGGCAGGGTCTTATCCTCTTCCCTTATTTGAAAAGAACAATGCTGGATCTTTGAGTTTAACTCCCTGATCCCTTTCGGGTTAAATCGTGAAATAGAATGGCTTTCTTTCTTTTAACCCTCAAACTCTTTTTCTAATTTTTCTGTATTTTCCTAAGAAGAAAATAAGAACATAAGAAAATGCCATACTGGGTCAGACCAAGGGTCCATCAAGCCCAGCATCCTGTTTCCAACAGTGGCCAATCCAGGCGATAAGAACCTGGCAAGTACCCAAAAACTAAGTCTATTCCATGTTACCATTGCTAATGGCAGTGGCTATTCTCTAAGTGAACTTAATAGCAGGTAATGGACTTCTCCTCCAAGAACTTATCCAATCCTTTTTTAAACACCGCTATACTAATTGCACTAACCACATCCTCTGGCAACAAATTCCAGAGTTTAATTGTGCGTTGAGCAAAAAAGAACTTTCTCCGATTAGTTTTAAATGTGCCCCATGCTAACTTCATGGAGTGCCCCCTAGTCTTTCTACTATCCGAAAGAGTAAATAACCGATTCGCATCTACCCGTTCTAGACCTCTCATAATTTTAAACATCTCTATCATATCCCCCCTCAGCCGTCTCTTCTCCAAGCTGAAAAGTCCTAACCTCTTTAGTCTTTCCTCGTAGGGGAGCTGTTCCATTCCCCTTATCATTTTGGTAGCCCTTCTCTGTACCTTCTCCATCGCAATTATATCTTTTTTGAGATGCGGCAACCAGAATTGTACACAGTATTCAAGGTGCGGTCTCACCATGGAGCGATACAGAGGCATTATGCCATTTTCCGTTTTATTCACCATTCCCTTTCTAATAATTCCCAACATTCTGTTTGCTTTTTTGACTGCCGCAGCACACTGAACTGACGATTTCAATGTGTTATCCACTATGATGCCTAGATCTCTTTCTTGGGTTGTAGCACCTAATATGGAACCCAACATTGCGTAATTATAGCATGGGTTATTTTTCCCTATATGCATCACCTTGCACTTATCCACATTAAATTTCATCTGCCATTTGGATGCCCAATTTTCCAGTCTCACAAGGTCTTCCTGCAATTTATCACAATCTGCTTGTGATTTAACTACTCTGAACAATTTTGTGTCATCTGCAAATCCTCTGTAATTTATGTCATCTGCAAATCCTCTGTAAATTTTTTCTGTTTCTCTGCCTACCCTTGTTTACTTCTCACTTTGAATGCATTATATTTTGATTAACTTTGCTCCTGTTTCACAGAACCTTTTGTTCTGATTCACCCTTCTAATCATGTGACCTCCTCTCAATTGTCCAAGTTTTTTGGCAGGGTTTGTATTTCTTAGAATACACGAGTCATTTTTCACTCATGTTTCAAACACAATCCCTTGAAGTGCCATGTAATTTGCTGCCACGTTTTTTGGACAATTCTGTAAAATGGTTTAAGGTATGGCCAGATTGTATTCAGGTTCATTTTTTAGAATTTACATGTTCATCATGTTAATTTAAATCTGCGGCAATTTGGTTGTACCTGTTTTATCCCTTACAGTATCAATAGAATGCCACCATAACTGTTATGGGAGTCTCTGTTTAGTGGACCCTTGGGCCGACCTGCTGGAGACTGGGAAAGGTGGTCAATGTCTCTAGTGAATAGCAGGCCGGGAGGCAGATGTTCAGGCAGGACGTAGATGCCCTTCACCCTGGAAGCTGGTTCTTCCCCGGGAGGAGCCCGTAGGAGCCCAACCACTGGGACTTAGGTGGCTTCACCCTAGAAAGCCGAAGCCCCCCCAGGAGGAGCCCGTAGGGACCCGGCCGCTGGGACTCAGTCGGGTTGTGGATCAGGACAGGTAACTGGAACCAGACTAAGACAGTAGCAATACTGTAACTGGGTTCAGGTTCTGGAACTAGATAGAAAGTGTAGCGAGACTCGGGTACTGGAACCAGGCAGGAACTGTGGCAGGATTCGGGTACTGGAACCAGGCAGGAACAGTAGCAGGCTCCGGGTACTGGGACCAGGCAGGAGCTTTGGCAGGATTCAGGTAATGGAACCAGGCAGGAACTGTAGCTGGATTCGGGTACTGGAATCAGGCAGAAACTGAGGCAGGCGGACAGGCACCAACCAGGTACTGTAGCAGGCAGGCAGGAACCAAGCAGGTACTGTAGCAGGCAGGCACAAACCAGCAGGTACTGTAGCAAGCAAGCAGGAACCAGCAGGTACTGTAGCAAGTAAGCAGGAACCAGCAGGTACTGTAGCAAGCAAGCAGGAACCAGCAGGTACTGAGCAGGAATGGAGTGATGAAGCGAAGCGAGTCACTCCAGGGCACAGCACAAAAGGAAACCGGGAGGCTAACCTGTTGCAAGGCAAAGGCTGGATGGCCGCGGCCGGCTTATCAAGGCCACGGCATCTGACGTCAGGAGTTGGGCGGAGTCACCACTGGTGGGAAACGGCCTAGAAAAGCGCCCAAGTGGCGCGCGTGCTCGCCTAGGAGCCGGGCATCCGTGGGAGGGCTCACAGCGGCGCAGCCCCAGTGGGGATGCCGCCAACCAGGCCTCTGGAAGCGGGAGCAGGTCCGGGAACCCGGAGGTAAGGGCATGGCCGCGGTGCTCGCGGCCAGAACCGCAACAATAACTGCGTCATATACTTAGGCATTCTATTTAAGTTATGGTCTGGTGACACTTTTTTAAGCTTGTCTTATGACTATCACACCACAGCTCTTACATTTCAATATTTTTTTTGTCTATCTATTTTTATAGGTTTTGTATACCACATAAGGCATTAGAAGTTCCTTTGAAACACTGTGAAAATCTCCGTCATGTTGTTGAATATTCTTTTTTTTTAATTCTTTTTTGAAAAACATTTGGAAAACCAAATATTTTAAGGTATGGCCCAGCCCTTTTTTACCTTAATTTCTTTAGAGTTTAGCCCGTTCATCACATTAATTCAAATTCACGGCTATTTAATCCTTTTTGTTTTTCTTACAGTATTGAGGGAACACCTTTACACCCACTCCATACACTAAAGTATTCCCTTTAAGGTATGGTCTGATCACACATTTTAAGCTTGCATTATCCCAATAACTTGCCATGGCTCTTACTTTTTATTTTTTTACCTTTCTTTGTACTTTTTCTTGCTTGATTTTTTCATAGGTTGTGTGCCACATAAGGCATTAAAAGGTTTTCTTATTATTATGAGGGTATGTTTACCCTTTACTGGTCTTTTTGAACTCTGTATTTGCCTGCTGTTCTGATGTTGTGATATGTTTAATTCATAGATGTGATATTCTCCTGAGTGTTCCTCTCATCGCAGCACCCATGTGAAACACAGCCCTGTCGAGGAACTGTACCTGCTATCACTTTACTGAGAATTGCCATAGTCATCTGTTAAATAAATAGACTGTTGTGAAAAACTGAAGAGTTCAAAGGGTTACCACATATTCTTTTATTTTGTATAACACCGCATATGTTTGTTTTTTACTTCATCTTTCTTTGTGCGCTGGTCTGGATAGGATAGGTATGGAGCAGGCACAAGGTACTTGATTTTGCTGAGGTACAGCAATTTTTTGGGGTCCCTGCCTTTGAGTTATTTGCTTATCTTCAATTAACACACTTTCTGATGTCAAAAAAAGTTAAATTTGCTTTCATGATGGGGAAATCCTTAATGGAGACATTATGGAGACATTATGAAAAGGCTTCTCATGTTAGGGGGATCATTTCTATCTATCTATCTGTCTATCTATCTATCTATCTATCTATGTTTAAACAAAGCACCTATCCATAAGTTTAATTATATGAAAGCCTGGGAAGCTGACTTGGGTTGAAGTTTGGGAGGACGGAGAGAGGGATTTATGTTTTCTTTGGTTTAAGCGGAGCTCTGTATCTTCCTTCTTAATTGAAAATATTTATAAAATGCTTTACAGACGGTATTTGACACCAGAAAGATTGAAAAAGATGTATTCCAAGATATACGGCCTTTCTTGGTATAAATCTGGTCGAATGGGATCTTTCTGGCATATCTGGTGGGCATGCTACTTGGCTGTCCAATTTTGGGATGGGAATTTTGTACTGGCTAAAGATATTCCGAGAGATCCTAAGATATGGCTGTTGCATTTATCGTCTATTGGATTGTCTCATTATCAGAACAGACTTTTACATCATATAGTCCTAGTTGCTAGGTGTACATTTGCATCACGGAGGAAAAAAGAGACAAGACCATCTGTGGCTTCAATGAGCTCAAGACTGAAAACTGTTCATTATATGGAAAAATGAATGGCTACAAGACATGATAGTATTATCAAGTTCACTCAAATTTGGTCACTATTTGAGCATTGGACAAATAAAAGGGGCAAAAATGCATGTGACTGGGTTACATAGACTTCCTGTGACAAGAGATGAATATGTAATGTGAAATGAAAAGATTCAGCTTTCCAAGCTTCTATTTTATACCTAGTTACAGAATCGACTGATGACACCATCCTTTAGGAGGACACACTCCATCTGAGAGAGAGCATGCTAGAGAGGATGTGGAGGTAGGCAGGGATGGGGAGTAAAGGTATAAGGGAATTCTTGCCATATGTTCTTATATGTGTGATATTCGATGGAATGTTTTGTTTCTGATATTTTTGTATAACTGTTGACCAGTTTTTGTGTTGATTTTTATATGCTATGGCTTGTTAATGTTAATAAAGAAAAAGTTTGAAAGAAACATAGAACTATAGAAATGATGGCAGAAAAGGACCAAATGATCCATGCAGTCTGACCAGCAAGTTTATCTGCCACGCCATGCAGATTACCCCCATGCTTATCAATTTCCCAGACCGTAAAAGTCAGGGCCCTTTAACCTTACCGTGAAAGCAGAGAGCAATGTTGGAGCTGCGTCAAAAGAATCAGGCTTATTGGTTAAGGGTAGTAAAAGCCGCATCAGTAAGTTACCCCCATACTTATTTGTTTCCCAGACTTTAAAGTAGGGGCCCTCGTTGCTTGCTGTCTGAATAAAATCCCCCTTTTCCCCCTGCCATTGAAGCAGAGAGCAATGATGAAGTTGCATCAACAGTATCAAAGCTTATTGGTTAAGGTTAGAAACTGCCGCACCAGAAGGTCACCCCCATGTACTCTTTTCTTCCTTTCCATTCTCTAACCAAAATTAAGGAGAGTGTTTATCCCATGTCCCTTTGAATTCTTTCACTGTTTTCATCTTCACCACTTTCTCTGGAAGGGCATTCCAGGCATTCACCACCCTCTTCATAAAGAAATAAATCCTGACATTGGTTCTGAGTTGTGCTCCCTGGAGTTTCATGACTCCTAGGTCTACTGATTTCTTTCCAGTGGAAAAGGTTTAATGAATACTTTCAGGTATCTGAAGGTCTCCCCTGCACATCCTCTCTTTCAGGGTGTACATATTCAGATCCTTCAGCCTCTCCTCATAAGTCTTCCAATGCTGACCCCACACCATTTTGGATGCTCTTCTGTGGACCCCTTCCATCCTATTTTTATCCTTTTTGAATGCAGTACTCCATGTGAGGCCTCACCACCTCCTTTTTCTTACTGGTTATTCCATTCTCTATGCAGCCCAGCATTCTTCAAGCTTTAGCTTCAGATCCAGATCACCAGACACTCTCATCCCAAGATCCCACTCCCAGTTTGTGCACATTAGTTTTTCACCACCCATCACTTCAACTCTTTTGGATTAATGCACTCCAGATGCATGAGTCTTCACTTCTTGGCATTGAATCCCAGCTGTCAAATCATTGATCAGTCTTCAAGCTTTCTTAAATCACTTTTCATTTTTTCTACTCCTTCAGGCATGTCTACTCTGTTGCAGATATTAGTATCATACATAAATAGACAAACTTTACCTTCTATCCCTTCCACAATGTCACTCACAAAGATATTGAACAGAACCAGACCCAAAACTGATCCCTGTGGCACTCCACTTAAGGCCATTCTTTCGTGAGAGTAGGTTCCATTTGCCATTACATGCTGTCTCTTGTCAGTCAACCAGTTTGTACCCACTTGGCACCCACTCCCAAATTTCTCATTTTGCTCATGAGTGCCCTATGCGGGACTATATCAAAAGCTTTAATAAAATCCTAGTAAATCATATCGAGTACTCTTCTCTGATCCAATTCTCTAGTCACCCAATCAAAAAAAAAAAAATCAATCAGATTTGTCTAACAGGACCTTCCCCTAGTGAGTCCATGCAGCCTTGGGCCAAGCAACCCACCGGACTGTAGATAGTTTACATTCCTTTCCTTCAGCAGAATTGGCATTAATTTTCCCACAACTGAGGTGAGGCTAACTGGCCTGCAGTTTCCAGCCTCCTCTCTGCTACCACTCTTGTGAAGCAGGACCACCACAGCTCTTCTCCAATCCCATGGCACCACTCCTTTTTCCACGGACCTACTGAACAGGTTTTTCTGTGGACCTGCCAGCACATCTCTGAGCTCCCTCAGTATCCTGGATTACGGAGTTGCAATGGGTTGCCTTGCAAGCTGGAGAATAAACCCAGATTTCCAGCACTTTTAAACTTCTGGCATTGTAGGACTGGTTGCTTAGACAGTCAAAAAGTTGAATCTTATGACTCACAATATTTGTTGTTCAAGTCCAAAGATCAATGCAACCCTCTAAAATTTGGTAACTTTCTTTAAAGAGCCTTGTCCTCCCCCTATCTTTCCCAAAGCTCTTTCTTTTATAGCTTGTTTCTTGCTTTGCCACTAGTTATTTATGTGCAGTCTGATGCTAGAGGCCATACTGATAGACGGAAATGTGGTTTTACACATCAGGGTTACAGATTGTACTGGCATAAATAGACCCGCTCTACTAAAGTATCTTCCCCAAGACACTAATTAAAAAGCAGTAATTTCACACTTGTGAAGCCTTAGCTTCTTTTCTTTCTTTTGGGATTCACCACTGGTTCCAGATCATCGAGGAACTTTATTTTTTCTGTCTTTATTTCTCCCCTGAACTCACATTCCAGTTTGTTTTAGTGATTATAATACTGAGTATCTTAGACTGAAATAACTGGCAACATCCAATGGCACTGTTTTGTCAATAAGAGAAAGAGACATGGAAAAAATGATTCAATTTGTTGTAAGCCCAGATTCTGCAGGAATAACTACAGATATCAGATTCCTCTTACCCATTGTACTTTTCTTGCCTTGTTCTATTAAACATTTAGAAATAGCTGAGAAACATAAAGAATTTTGACTGCATCAAAATCCTCAGAAGCACAATAAATACATCAGGAGTAAAACAGTAAATATATCTATTAACTAATGGATAAACAGTAAATATATCCATTAACTAATAGAGAAATAGTTTTAAAATGCAGCTTGATTCCATGACCTCAGTCAAATTTCTACAGTGGGAGCAAAAGGGCTATTCAACAGGAGCATTATAATGAACAAGTGGTCAGCCTGTGAAGCAGGCATGGTATGGCAATCCCAATGGCTTGCCATTAGGGTGCTAGCCACCAAGGATAGTAGAGTTGGATAGTAATGATGGTAGAGAGGGACTGCATGGTCCATCCAGTCTGCCCAGCAAGTTCTTACAGTAGCAAGTTCTTTAGCAGATTTTTGGCATCCAGGAACTAGTCATGTGTTGTGATTCATCCCTAGTAGTAGCACAGGTGTCTCATAGTCTTCAGTCAGCACACACACACATGTTCAGTTTTACATTTGCGATGTAATAAAAGTCAGGGTCAGCTTTTGGCAGTGGATTATTTATTGCACTGGGAGGCACTTGGTCTTCATGTGCCCATACTATTCCTGTTTGCATTTTCAGGGAATTGACCAGCTGCAGCATGTATCCTATTGTTGAAAAGATTACTGACTATCGTTCTGCCTCCATGTTATGCGGCTATTATTAAAGATGAGGGCAGCAAATCACTAACTGGTCAGTTGTTGTTGCTGATAACGATTTACCAGGACAAACAGCTGTTGCTGCACGTAATGACTTTGTTTGCCAGACATGATAGTTCTTCGAGTGTTCATTAAGAATCTTCATGGATTGTGGAGTATTGGTGCTACCTTGTAGTTAATAGGGATGTGAATCGTGTCCTCGATCGTCTTAACGATCGATTTCGGCTGGGAGGGGGAGGGAATCGTATTGTTGCCGTTTGGGGGGGTAAAATATCGTGAAAAATCGTTAAAAATCGTGAAAAATCGAAAAATCGAAAAATCGAAAAACCGGCACATTAAAACCCCCTAAAACCCACCCCCGACCCTTTAAATTAAATCCCCCACCCTCCCGAACCCCCCCCCCAAATAACTTAAATAACCTGCGGGTCCAGCGGCGGTCCGGAACGGCAGCGGTCCGGAACGGGCTCCTGCTCTGAATCTTGTCGTCTTCAGCCGGCGCCATTTTCCAAAATGGCGCCGAAAAATGGCGGCGGCCATAGACGAAAAAGATTGGACGGCAGGAGGTCCTTCCGGACCCCCGCTGGACTTTTGGCAAGTCTCGTGGGGGTCAGGAGGCCCCCCACAAGCTGGCCAAAAGTTCCTGGAGGTCCAGCGGGGGTCAGGGAGCGATTTCCCGCCGCGAATCGTTTTCGTACGGAAAATGGCGCCGGCAGGAGATCGACTGCAGGAGGTCGTTCAGCGAGGCGCCGGAACCCTCGCTGAACGACCTCCTGCAGTCGATCTCCTGCCGGCGCCATTTTCCGTACGAAAACGATTCGCGGCGGGAAATCGCTCCCTGACCCCCGCTGGACCTCCAGGAACTTTTGGCCAGCTTGTGGGGGGCCTCCTGACCCCACGAGACTTGCCAAAAGTCCAGCGGGGGTCCGGAAGGACCTCCTGCCGTCCAATCTTTTTCGTCTATGGCCGCCGCCATTTTTCGGCGCCATTTTGGAAAATGGCGCCGGCTGAAGACGACAAGATTCAGAGCAGGAGCCCGTTCTGGACCGCTGCCGTTCCGGACCGCCGCTGGACCCGCAGGTTATTTAAGTTATTTGGGGGGGGGTTCGGGAGGGTGGGGGATTTAATTTAAAGGGTCGGGGGTGGGTTTTAGGGGGTTTTAGTGTGCCGGCTCACGATTCTAACGATTTATAACGATAAATCGTTAGAATCTGTATTGTATTGTGTTCCATAACGGTTTAAGACGATATTAAAATTATCGGACGATAATTTTAATCGTCCTAAAACGATTCACATCCCTAGTAGTTAATCTCCTTGTTTTTTCAGGGGAATGAAAGTGTGAATTGTATGAACTCCTGTTGTAATCCATAATGTAGGTAAGCTTTAGAGGTCACCAACAAGTGACCCTGTAATATGGTGGGCATATGATTTCCTCTTAGTTCACTGAGGTGAGCCCTTCCAACCTAACTGTATATGTTAACTATTATTATTTTCTTACTTCATGGTCTACAGACCCAACGCAATTTAGCAGATATGTTCTTGCCAATCACACAAAATTGTCTAGGATTTCACCCATCCTTAATCACTTAGTCTATGTTCCCAACTGCTTTCTTCACAGAAGTTCTATTTTCAATCTCAAATGGGCTATGGCATCCTGGCTTCCCACAGACAGGGTTGGTTCTCTTCCATGTATGTCAGAGGCTCTGACACCATGGCACTCAAAAATGGACCCATCATCTTATTTGTTTTCTTTGAGGTCTCTATAGCGCACGTAATTTTGCATGAGTTCACCTCACCACTTAATGATATGTGCTAGTCAGCTATATTGGTAGAAATTAGAGATGTGAATCGTGTGATCGATCGTCTTAACGATCGATTTCGGCTGGGGGGGGGAGGGAATCTTATCATCGCTGTTTTGTTTTTTAAAATATCGTGTAAATCGGGGGAGGGCGGGAAAACCGGCACACTAAAACATCCCTAAAACCCACCCCGACCCTTTAAAATAAACCCCCCACCCTCCCGAACCCCCCCGCAAAATGCCTTAAATTACCTGGGGTCCAGAGGGAGGGTCCCAGTGTGATCTTTTACTCTCGGACCTCTGGTGCGTTGTAGAAATGGCGCCGGCGCTACCTTTGCCCTGTCATATGACAGCAGGGCAAAGGTAGCGCCGGCGCCATTTTGTTTTTTTGGCCCCCGACGTCAGGAGCATAGGAGATCGCTCCCGGACCCCCGCTGGGCCCCCAGGGACTTTTGGCCAGCTTGGGGGGGCCTCCTGACCCCCACAAGACTTGCCAAAAGTCCAGCAGGGGTCCGGGAACGACCTCCTAAACTCGAATCGTTTTGCCGTACAGCAAAATGGCGCCGACCATGCCGTACGGTCGGCGCCATTTTGCTGTATGGCAAAACGATTCGAGTTTAGGAGGTCGTTCCCGGACCCCCGCTGGACTTTTGGCAAGTCTTGTGGGGGTCAGGAGGCCCCCCCAAGCTGGCCAAAAGTCCCTGGGGGTCCAGCGGGGATCCGGGAGTGATCTCCTGGACGCGTGACGTCGGGAGCTAGGAATCAAAATGGCGCCGGCGCTACCTTTGCCCTGTCACATGATAAGGGCAAAGGGCCACCGGCGCCATTTCTCTTCACAGCAGCCGTGGGCAGAGAGCGGGACATCGCGCCGGGATCATCGCGCCAGGACCCAAGGTCATTTAAAACATTTGGGGGGGGGGGGTTTGGGGGGGGGGGGGTTTGTTTTAATGGTTCGGGGTGGGTGTTAGGGTTTTTTTGGTATGCCGGTTTTCCCACTCCCTATTTAACGATACAATACAAATGCCCCTGATGATAAATTGTGGGCATTTGTATTGTATCGTGCACTCTAACGATTTTGGACGATTTTAAAATTATCTGACGATAATTTTAATCGTTCAAAAACGATTCACATCCCTAGTAGAAATGTGCTTGGTGGATCCCTTAAGGGACAGGTAATTTAAGGATACCATATTCCCCTTCAATAATAATAGCATGCAGCACATTTACTTCTTTGGGTTTCGGGAGGGAACTTGGACAAATATGTGGCAATATACACCATTTCCTAGCATTCCTGAATTGTGGCAATAGCATATCTTGCTGTCAACCTTCAATTATCCTGCTTGGTTTCAGAGAGATCCTGCTATCTCTGCAGTAGTATGGCAATTGATGTTACTATTCCTGAAGGACAGTCACATAGGTTGGTAATAATCTGCAGTTTCCTCCTTTAGTTTTTCTATCTCAACAGCAATATGCAGTAACAGTATTATGATGGCTTCCCAAATATTTGACCATGAGTCTTCTTGGGCTTTGCAGCTTTAGGCAGCATTATGCATGTTGTGATATGGCTACAGCTAGGTTGGTGGGATGCCCATGGTAAGTGAGGGGTCACTTGTGGTGGAGTTGACCAAATCCTAAGGGTGCATGGCAGGTGCTATGTTAAAAGCTTGCTAGGCAGAGAATACCCAGCAGGTATTTCTGCTACTATGTGGCATGGATGGGTGAATACCCAGCGGGTAACCCTGCCACTATGCTGCTTGATGGGGGGGGGGGGGGATGAGAGCATAGACAATTTGACTGTCAAGACTTTGGCTTTCACGACCAGGATTTGGCCTGTTCACCAAAACTGAAAGTTTTACTGCATCTTAAATAAGTGAATCCTACTCTTGCTATGGACATCATCACACTGCAGAGATCTTTGACCCGAAAAGCAAAGAATAACATCCACGAGCATCGGATGGGCGAGGGTTCGACAGCACAACATCCCCAATGGGAGAATATTGTATTAGCATGCTACAAGCTACAAGTCAGGTGTGGGCATGGTCACCCCTATGGGTTTAGGAGAATATGATTAATGTTTGAATTCTCTATGTAATGTTCTCCTAGGATGCGGCCATATCCATCCAATAAAGATCTTCGTCCAAATGGCACCCTACAGCTTTGTTTAGCATTCAAGTAATGGATTAATTAGGAGGAGAGGAGGGTGGTGGGGGGATGCAGTGGGCAATTATACAGAGAGAGGAGGCAAGTACACACCTGACATGGTTGTGCCATTTCAAGAGGCAGGGGAGACATCCTCTGTAGAACCACATACTACAGCTGAGGAGATTCAGGAAACAGGATTAAGCCCCCATCTACATGATAATGGCAAACGCAGCTACACAAGAGACCCTTCTAGTAAGCCAGTCTATCATGGTTCAGAACTGGATGGATTAAGAGTTTCAACATTTCCTGACAAATGTGTTAAGGCAAGAAGGTCAGCAAATTGGTGATTCTATCACTGCTAACTTGTCTGTGATCAACCCAGCAGTGAATAGTGCTTAAAGTGAGAGTTTTGACTGGTCTAAATTAAGACTATTAGTCAAAACTGATGTTAGGGAGCCTCCCATTTTTAGAGGTGAGAGCACATACAAGTGTATTAAATATGAATGGCAAGAAATTATGTAAGCCTATCTGGAAAAAAAGGGTTACTAGGTGCAAGACCAGGTACAAGAGATTATGGGTAAACTGATGGGAAAAGCAAAAGATCTTTTTGAAATTGGTACGTGGAACAACCCCCATGGTTGATATGTGCAGGGATCCCCATTTTGAAACAACATTTTAGGAAGTTGATTCCAGCTACTATACCCTTGGCAGATTTTTACATCACCCTGCCATGACAAGGGGAGAGCAGCTTGATTATTGGATTTGTTTAAACAAGACTATAGATGATCTAGTTGATAAATGCTTGCAGTGATGAGGAAAAAGAGTGGAGAATGATGTTTGTAAAAGATTGCCCAGATAATGGTCTTCTTACAGCTTTTGGTTCTAAACCAAAAGTGGGCAATAGGAAAAGTCCAAGAAATATTGGATACTTATCACAGGGGCAGATAATTGGGGCATAGTCACATGACAAATCTGATGGTACCAGTATGTGAAGATCTCCAGGCTGTCAATTCTCAAGTCCAAAGGCCTACAGGCCATTCACCTCCTTTGATTAGTAATGAAGATAGTCAACAGGCCTCTATAGTAATCCCAGACTTTAGGACAGAACTTACCAGTCAGAATTTTAGGTTATCCACAATGAATATGAATGAGATGAATTTGCATACAATGGAAGCAGTACATGCAAATCTATCTCAAGCATATTCATTGTGAATATCCTGAAAATCTGACTAGCTAGGTATGCCCATTCAGGAGGCTATTAAGCAGGGGTAGCAAGAAGGAACTCAAAAAATGAAATTTCTGATCTATTAGTTAAAATTTGTAACCTATCATTAAAATCATCCATTGTACCTGAAGACTGGAGGGTGGCCAACACAACCCCAATATTTAAAAAAGGCCCCAGGGGCAATCCAGGTAACTATAGACCAGTGAGCCTGACTTCAGTGCCGGGAAAAATAATGGAAACTATTCTCAAGATCAAAATCATAGCATATATAGAAAGACATGGTTTAATGGAACACAGTCAACATGGATTTACCCAAGGGAAGTCTTGCCTAACAAATCTGATTCTTTTTTTGAAGGGGTTAATAAACATGTGGATAAAGGTGAACCGGTAGATGTAGTGTATTTGGATCTTCAGAAGGCGTTTGACAAAGTCCCTCATGAGAGGCTTCTAAGAAAACTAAAAAGTCATGGGATAGGAGGCGATGTCCTTTCATGGATTACAAACTGGTTAAAAGACAGGAAACAGAGAGTAGGATTAAATGTCAATTTTCTCAGTGGAAAAGGGTAAACAGTGGAGTGCCTCAGGGATCTATACTTGGACCGGTGCTTTTCAATATATATATAAATGATCTGGAAAGGAATACAATGAGTGAGGTTATCAAATTTGCGGATGATACAAAATTATTCAGAGTAGTTAAATCACAAGTGGATTGTGATACATTACAGGAGGACCTTGCAAGACTGGAAGATTGGGCATCCAAATGGCAGATGAAATTTAATGTGGGCAAGTGCAAGGCATTGCATATAGGGAAAAATAACCCTTGCTGTAGTTACACGATGTTAAGTTCCATATTAGGAGCTACCACCCAGGAAAAAGATCTAGGCATCATAGTGGATAATACTTTAAAATCGTCGGCTCAGCATGCTGCAGAAGTCAAAAAATCAAACAGAATGTTAGGAATTATTAGGAAGGGAATGGTTAATAAAACAGAAAATGTCATAATGCCTCTATATCGCTCCATGGTGAGACCACACCTTGAATGCTGGGTACAATTCTGGTCGCTGCATCTCAAAAAAAATATAGTTGCGATGGAGAAGGTGCAGAGGAGGGCAACCAAAATGATAAAGGGGATGGAACAGCTCCCCTATGAGGAAAGGCTGAAGAGGTTAGGGCTGTTCAGCTTGGACTAAACAGACGGCTGAGCGGGGATATGATAGAGGTCGTTAAGATCATGAGGAGTCTTGAATGAGTAGATGTGAATCGGTTATTTACATATTCGAATAATAGAAGGACTAGGGGGCATTCCATGAAGTTAGCAAGTAGCACATTTAAGACTAATTGATGAGAATTCTTTTTCTCTCAACGCACAGTAAAACTCTGGAATTTGTTGCCAGAGGATGTGCTTAGTGCAGTTAGTGTAGCTGGGTTCAAAAAAGGTTTGGATAAGTTCTTGGAGGAGAAGTCCATTAACTGCTATTAATCAAGTTTACTTAGGGAATAGCCACTACTATTAATTGCATCAGTAGCATGGGATCTTCTTAGTGTTTGGGTAATTGCCAGGTTCTTGTGGCCTGGTTTGGCCTCTGTTGGAAACAGGATGCTGGGCTTCATAGACCTTTGGTCTGACCCAGTATGGCAATTTCTTATGTTCTTATGTTCTTAAGCTTGCCTGTCCCCTTATACATTACTAAACCCATTAGGATTATTTTGTAGAATATGCAGGGATCCAATATAAAACACATTGTATGAGGAATGGTCTCTGCTTCACTTGCTATAATCCAGGCCATAGGAATCAGAAATGTTCACAGAAAATGCAGTAAAAAATGGATTTATTGCCTCATTCCAGGAACAGTCTCGATCAAAGAAACCCAGATAGGTTTTAAACTAAAGCATATGTATCATGAGAGGGATGGTGTAAGTGAGTAAGTTAGACCCACCCCAAACAATAATGAAGATCTTGAAAGTGAGTTTTCATATTACCAGGACAGATTCTCTAAAGATGCTAAAGTGATCCAACAGAGAACAAAGAGTATAGCCAGCAGGGATGATTTATGTCTCTGATATTCTTCATGAACTGATTGAGGTGAGAGCTATGATTGACAATGATGCCATGGCATGTACCATGAGTAAGTGGAACTAGCAAAGCTACAGCAGCAGTTGATTGATCTGATAGGATGCAGAGGAAAACAATCAAAGCTGAAGTATGAACATGAATTACTTTTGAATATCTTTAGCTGTAGAATGTTGATGCCCATGCTTGTGTTACTAGTGTAAAGTGATGACTTAATAATTGGGATTAATGTTTTGATCTGCCAGTTAAAGAAGTTTGATGCCACTGGAAAGTCCTGATAGGAGCACCTCAGGTGAAACCAGTTCTGGATATGTTGGCTAATACTGACTGCTGGAAGGGAAACAACCTTCCTAATAAGTTTGGTAATGTGCTGAAACATAGTGTAATTCTTACCTAAACATGAGCATTTGGTGTGGTAAAAATAAAAGACCTATTCTCTGTGGACAGGACAGCGATAGTGGAGCCAGCATCCTCTTATTCAGTGCCAAAGATTGTTCATGTATGAAGAGTTATTTATCCCTTATGGAATGACAAATGGATTCCTTTGAAAGTTATCATCTCTCTAGAATATTCTGTTATCATTAGGTGTAATGATAAACTGACTAATGTATTTCCATTCATGGCTACAGAGGACTTGGAACCTAGCTGCACAGATAATCACGGGGCAGTTTCTCTAAATAGGTTTGTTTTGCACATGCAATGTCAGAAATGAACCTCATTTGTAAGCCAGAGTATGTTGGAAATGATCTCAATCTCTCAAATCTCTTAATACTTGCATTGCGCCGAAGAGAGCCTCCTTCTGGAGGGTGCAATCTTTATAGGCAACATATTAAGGTGACCTTGGAATTCTTCTTAATCAGGCCAGTGGCACTCAATATAATTGGGACCAGTTCAATATTTTTCTGCCACATTTTCTTGGTCTCTGATTGTATTTCTTGGTAGTACTTAAGAATCTTTGCTTTCTCCATACAACTGACTCATCTGTCAGCAATGCCATTCTTGTGTTTTTCTCCTTTACCACAATATCTGGTTTTCAAGCATCAGTCTTCCTGTCAGATCAGAATAGAAATGCCCCAGGTTATCACAACTTCTTCATTTTCTTCTGTTCTATTAGGGTTGTGTTCCCAATATTTTTTGTGACATATATGTTATACTGTTTATACAGTTTCCAATGAATAAGCCATGTCACTTGTTCTACCTTTCAGTATACAGGCCTTCTGACTAAGGATCTGCAGAGGAACCAATTTTGTAGGGGTGTGCATTCGTTTGTAACGTATTGGCAGTCTGCAATGTATAGGGCCATATTCGTTGTATTTGTTGCGTCGCGAAATGTATCGCGATTCCCACGAATACAATGAATCTTCACCAAATTATTTGGCCGTCTAAAGGAGAAAATTTAAACAAAACCCCCACCCTCCTGACCCCCCCAAGACTTGCCCAAACTCCCTGGTGGTCCAGTGGGGGTCTGGGAGCCATCTACTGCACTCATGCCGTTGACTGCAGGTATTCAAAATGGCACCGATAGCCTTTGCCCTTACTATGTCACAGGGGCTACCGGTGCCATTGGTCGGCCCCTGTCACATGGTAGGAGCAAGGGATGGCCGGCGCCATCTTGTGATTGTACCATGTGACAGGGGCCGACCAATGGCACCGGTAGCCCCTGTGACATAGTAAGGGCAAAGGCTATCAGCGCCATTTTGAATACTAATCACCAACAAAACTCATTCCCTTTGTTCAAGAGATCAACAATACCCTACATCAAGTGAACCCCTTGATATGTGTGGTCACTATTTTAAGAACAGCCACTTTGTGACTGTCCTATTCAATAGCTGCCATGTTTTATTCTTTTTAATTCTTTATTGAAATATTTTTTCTTTTTTGATATTGTAGTTTTTGTTATTATTAAAAGACCTAAATGTGCTTCATTTTCCCCGGTGCTCTGTCCAACCCACTAATCAATTACTTCTTTATTCTTTCTCAAGTACTTATCTGACAATACTGATTGCTGCCACATTTATGGGTTCGGATCCGCCTGCCCGACATTGGCCATGTTTCAGCAAAACTCTGCCTGCTTCAGGGACCTCTGGAAAATGGCTGCTGTGTCCGTTATTTGGGTCCACCATTGAAAAAGCACATCCTTTCTCTTTGAAAAAATTAACATTTTGCGTTTCAAATTCTGTACTTACTAAAAAATCTATATTTAATAAAAAGTCATTCCCCACTTTTCAAGTGTTTGGTACTTACTGTCTTCGCGTATCTACTCCTTTAAGTGAGCAGCGCCTTCATTTTATGATCCGGCGTCTCTCTCTATTCCACATCTTTTAAAGCTACCTGGGACCAATCCCTGTTGTCCCCTTCAGATCGAGGGTGCTAGCACCCTAGGGTGCCTAATAATCACGTTAGTATGTGATGCCGATGGTGCACTGTTGTCTATTGGTCCGCTACATTTCTCTTATCAAATTATGCTCCCTTTTTCATATCCAATTATGTTCCCTTACACCTATTCTCCATTTTCAGTCTTTTTTGCTGTGCTCATTTGCCTATCCATTTTTACCCAATCCTTTCATCCCCAATGTTGTAATGTTCTAATGTTTAAATGTCCTCTTCCTCCTTGTGATATCAATAGACTGTACCTACGGACCTGATAGAAATCTGTTTCTCATACCAATATCCTTTTGCATGTATCCTACGGACTTGATGGTGAACAATTGTCTCTAGCATTGCCATCTTTACATTTTCCTTCATTGACATTTCTTGCAATTGAATTAATTATCCACCACATCTTTTCCTTTGGATCTTACTCCCTTTTGCCATGATTCTACTGTCTAACCTTTTTTCTATATTCGAATACCTCCCCGTTTTGCCCAATTCTTTAACCCCGATGTTTCTCTATGTATATGTGTACATTTAAACAAACCTTTGTTACTGTGATACTGATTAACTATTTTAGTAGACCTGATGGAGGTTTATTTTTGTCAGTATTCTTTTTCTTGTGTCTGGTGGACCTGGTGGTGAACAGTCATTTCTCTCATCTACAATTTCTTTAATTTCCTTCACGCACATCTCCCGCGTTTGGTTCAATTAATGAGTACTATCGAGTTTCTGTTATTATTTGAGTTGATCCAACCTCTTGTTCAGGGCGGCCCAATTTGCCATCATGGTTCTCTCTTCTGCATCTTCTTTAATTTCCTTCACACACATCTCCCACGTTTGGTTTAATTGATGAGTACTATCGAGTTTCTGTTGGTTTGATCCAATCTCTTGTTCAGGGTGACCCAATTTGCCGTCATTGTTATTCTTTTATTATTCTTTCCTTGAACATGCATTTGTTTAAAAACAAATGTGCCCATCAGTCTTCAACTTCCTGCCCTACAGGAATTTTTGGAGCTGCTGGTTGTTCTAAGTGCATTCTGCACTACGAGGAGGGGACCTACATTCTGAACAATGTGGGTCCGTGTGTTACACTTTTAAGCCATTATACTCCATGTGCTGGCTTTTATAAAGCTGCTACCTGTTTGTTTCTTTCTTGTTTAAGATGGGCAAAATTTGTTTTGTATTATCCAAAAATAGACCAATTAATCTCACGATTCAAGCCCTTTGGGGAGACTGTGTCCCATGTATAAATAAATTGTTGTTCCATCTGCAACAATTTTATATTCAAATCTCCTCCCCGGGGATATTCTTTGATCTGGAACACTACTGCCACCAGAAACTCCTGTACTTGATGTCCTGCTTCTTGCCAATATTCGATTAATGGTGCTCCTTCCGTTTGATGCCTGAGGTGCTACTGGATCCTCATTTTGATTTTACATGTGGTCTTCCCTATGTAGACTTTGTTGCAAGGGCACCAAAGTGCATAAACCACATTAGTGGATTCACATGTGAATTGACCTCTAAAGTAGAATGTCTTATGTCCCGGGATTTCCAATTGTGTGCCTGTGTACATGTGGACACATGCACTGCATCTTGCGCATTGGCTTTGTCCCACTCTGTATGTGTCTTCATGTTCTTTTTTCATCAATAAATTAGAATATACTACTAAATCTTTTAAATTCTTAGCTCTAGTCAATGCAAACATGGGTTTCTCTTGAAAAACAGGATGTATCCGGAGGAGGGACCAATGTTTTAAAATGCTCTTTTTCAACCTTTGCGTTTGTGGTGTAAATGGTAACACACAAACCAATCTTTCATTGGTTTGTGTTGATCTTGGTTGTAAAAGCAGATCTCTATTTGTCCACCTGGCCCTTTTATAAGCCCTCTTAATGACCGTGGTGGGATATCCACATTGGAGGAATCTGTTTTTCATGTCCTCTGCTTGGACCTTAAATTCTGTTGTCATGGAGCATAATCTTCTCAAACGCAGAAATTGGCCCACCAGTAAGTTGTCCCTTAGATAATATGGATGGTATGATGAATAATGTAATAGCATATTCCTATCCGTGGGTTTTCGAAAAATAGAAAAACTAAACCCTCCTTAACTCAATGTAATTTGAATGTCCAAGAATGATATTTGTTACCTGTTATATTGGCTGATGAATTGTAAATGAGGGTTGCATCTGTTGAGCCATTCTATGAATTGTATCAACTCATCCTCTTCTCCTTGCCAAATCATGAAAATGTCATCAATAAACCTCTTCCACAGGTGAACATGTTTACTGAATGGGTTGTTTTGAATCCATTTTTTCTCAAATGCAGCCACATAGAGATTGGCGAGGTCAGGAGCCATTGTGGCTCCCATAGCTGTTCCCTTTATTTGTTTGTAATATTGCCCTAGAAAAGTGAAGTAATTCTGTTGTAGTGCAATGCCATCCAGTTCTATAATGAATGCATGTGGTGTCCTTTGACGTACTTGCATACCTGTTAATACTTCAGTGATGGTAGCTAGAGCCTCATCTTGAGGGATGCTGGTATACAAAGCTGTAATATCTATTGTCACAAAAAATACTGGATCTTCTAATGATTGATACTCCTGTAATATGGTGATCAGGTGCGCCGAATCTCGTATGTATGAAGGAATCTGTGGTATGAAATTTCGTAAGGCTCGATCTACGAATCGTGATAAGTGTTCAAGTAAGGATCCTTTAGAGGATACTATGGGCCGCCCTGGTGGCTGGCTTAAAGATTTATGTATCTTAGGCACCATTTAAAAGACTGGACAGATAGGGTGTTCAACAGTAAGAAACCAGGCCTCTTTTGGGGTAATCCAACCTGCTTGTGATGCTTGTTTGACAATCCTTGGTGGGGTCTGCTGGAAGTTTCAAATAAAAGGTGTCATTTAATTGTCTTTCCACTTCTGTGATATATTGTGTTCTATCCTGTATCACTATTGATCCTCCCTTGTCTGCCGGTTCTAAGATATCGTGATTCCGTTGTAATTCCTGTAATGCTTGTGCCTCTGCCTCCATGAGATTTAGAGGTCGTGTGTAATGTTTTGTTTTTACTGAAAAGCTCTCTTTGCGAATGACCTCTGCAAATGTATATATGATCGGGTCAATTGGCCCCGGGGGTACCCATGTTCATGGAGGCACTAGGTCATCCTTATTAATTGCCTGGGTCAGGGTACTGGCAAAAAACACCCGTAGTCTCACGAATCTGTACAGATATTTCTCCCCTTCAAATGCTGAATATTCGTTAATAGGGGCAAAAGACAATCCCTTGTTGAGGAGAGATATTTGTGGTTCAGTTAGCGTGATTGTTGATATATTAATAACCCCCATCTGGGGATGTTCCTCTATCCGTTTCTTGTTTGTCTGGTTCTCCCATAGGGACGTCGTGTATTTCCTGTTCCCTCTCTCAGTCGCTTGTCATCTTTGTGTTGTGTATTGTGGTCTAAAAAATGGGGATAATCTTCCGTGGCCCCTGTATCTCTATTTATTTCAGAGATATGTGTTCCCTCTTTCACATCATCCCCTGAGAAGTCGTCAGATGACCCTGCAAACATTACCCTTGGCTTCCTGATCTTCTGATTTTGGGTGGACATCCATGTGTAGGCATTGCCTCGTTTGTAGTCTACCTCATCTCGAAGGAATTTGGTTAGCTTAAATTGTTTAATCTCTTCTTTGAATTTATTCATCTGTTCTTGTAATTCTCTAACTGACTGCTGACATTTTTCTTCTGGTTCTTCTTTTTGGATGTCTTCCAATACTAGTTCAATTTCTTCTTTTATTTGTACTGCTGTTGTTTGTGCCTTTTCAATTATAAGGATCATGAGATCCAGAGAGCATTTATTGAGGATTTTATTCTAATTCTGTATGAATTCCGGATCCTCCCCATATAATCTAGGTTCTTTCTGAATTCTTAGCCCTCTGGGGATCCGCTGTATACGACAGTACTCTATGAGAGTACCCGCATGGAGCTCTGTCTGAATAAATCGTTTCTCTGATGCCATCACTGAGTTCCACTGGTCTTGCCTCTGCCCATCTTGTGTGGCAAAAATTGATGGTGCTGCTAGGAGTGCCTGCAGTCTCGCTTCCGAAAATGACAACATATTGTCCCAAGTAGTAGTGCTAGTCATCTTTGTGAGGTTATTTTCTATCTAGTGTCAACTAATCACCAACAAACCTCGTTCCCTTTTTTCAAGAGATCAACAACACCCTAAATCAAGGGAACCCCTTGATATGTGGTCATGTGCAGTTGCTATCTTAAGAACAGCCACTTTGTGACTGCTCTATTCAATAGCTGCTGTGTTTTATTCTTTTTAATTCTTTATTCAAATATTTTGCTTTTTTCATATTGGTTTTTTTTTTTGTTATTATTCAATGACCGAAATGTGTTTCATTTTCCCCGGTGCCCTGTCCGACCCACTAATCAATTACTTATTTTTTCTTTCTCAAGTACTTATCTGAGAATACTGATTGCTGCCGCTTTTATGGGTTCGGATCTGCCTGCCCGACATTGGCCATGTTTCGGCAAAACTCTGCCTGCTTCAGGGACCTCAGTAAAATTGCTGCTGTGTCCAATAATGGGGTCCACCATTTAAAAAGCACATCCTTTCTCTTTGAAAAAATTAACATTTTGCATTTCAAATTCTGTACTTAATAAAAAATCTATATTTAATAAAAAGTCATTCCCCACTTTTCAAGTGTTTGGTACTTACTGTCTTCACATATCTACTCCTTTAAGTGAGCGGCGCTTTCATTTTGTGATCCGGCATCTCTCTCTATTCCACGTCTTTTAAAGCTACCTGGGACCAATCCCTGTTGTCCCCTTCAGATCGAGGGTGCTAGCACCCTCGGGTGCCTAATAATCACGTTAGTATGTGATGCTGATGGTGCACTGTTGCCTATTGGGTCCGCTACATTTCTCTTATCAAATTATGCTCCCTTTTTCATATCTAATTATGTTCCCTTACACCTATTCTCCATTTTCAATCTTTTTTGCTGTGTACGTTTGCCTATCCGTTTTTACCCAATCCTTTTATCCCCAATGTTGTAATGTTCTAATATTTAAATGTCCTCTTCCTCCTTGTGATATCAATAGACTGTTCCTATGGACCTGATGGAAATCTGTTTCTCATAATAATATCCTTTTGCATGTATCCTGCGGACTTGATGGTGAACAATTGTCTCTCGCGTTGCCATCTTTAAATTTTCCTTCTTTGACATTTCTTACAATTGAATTAATTATCCGCCACATCTTTTCCTTCGGATCTTACTCCCTTTTGCCACGATTCTACTGTCTAACCTTTTTTTTATATTCGTATATCTCCTCGTTTTGCCCAATTCTTTAACCCCAATGTTTCTCTATGTTTATGTGTACATTTAAACAAACCTCTTTGTTACTGTGATACTGATTAACTATTTTAGCGGACCTCATGGAGGTTTATTTTGTCAGTATTCTTTTTCTTCTTCACGCACATCTCCCATGTTTGGTTCAATTAATGAGTACTATCGAGTTTCTGTTATCATTTGAGTTGATCCAAACTCTTGTTCAGGGTGGCCCAATTTGCTGTCGTTGTTCTCTCATCTGCATCCATTGCTCCTACCGTCCATTGCTCCTACTATGTGACAGGGGCCGACCAATGGCACCGGTAGCCCCTGTGACATAGTAAGGTCAAAGGCTAAAGGCGTCATTTTGAATACCGGCAACCGACAGCATGAGTGCAGTAGATGGCTCCCGAACCCCCGCTGGACCACCAGGGAGTTTTGGCAAGTCTTGGGGGGGTCACGAGGGTGGGTGTTGTAGTTAATTAAATTTTAGCCAGGAAATGAATAAGAATGGAATGCATGAACGGATCGGGGGCCCCCCTTGCCAAATGCAACGTATCTTCCCCCCGACAAATACGAATACCGAATGTAATGTATGCAGTCCCTCTTCACATCCCTACAATTTTGTTTCAGTTAATTCATTCATTTCATAGCGCATTTCCATTCATTTCATTAGTTTCAAACAACAAAAAAAGAATTTTGCTTGCTCATTTTATTTGTTCTTTTGTTTACCATTATAGTCAATGGGGAAAGCAATGTAGCCTATTTTGGGCTCCCAAATTTGGATTTTCTAATCATTTCTAATGAAACGGATGAATAGACATCATCAAGAGGGTGAAGGTATGCCAACAAATCAAGACTATGTCAATGTGGCAAAAAAAAAAAAAATGATATGAAGAGCCCAAGAATTCACAATGGGGCAAAGTGGTACCAGCAGTGGCATTATTAGAGGAGCCAGAAAAATCAAGAGGAGGGGAAAAACACCTTAAGGCCTCAAAAAAGGCCACCAACAACAGTGACATGAATCCTCAAAGGCGGCAAGAAAGGCAAAGTGACACCAAGGGTGGCATCAACATGCTAAGGCACCATAAAAGGTGAATGAAGCAGAGAAGGAGGTAAAGGGACAAAGCTGAACAAAGAGTGGTATTGACACACTAAAGCACTATGAGAGTTTGAAAGCAGCCCTACACAGTGGCAAGAAAACCCCAAGGTATAGAATCTGGAGTATGACAGCATGGAAGACTTATAGCAAGACGCTCAAGGTACGAAGTCTGTGTATAGCAGCAATGCTGAGTAGAAGCAAGACTCTTAAGGTGTAGGATAAGGGGTATAGCTTGGCATGGGAGATGTCTGTCTGTGTTGAAGCACTTGCCACTTGTCAGATTTAATCAGTTTTATTTTGTGACATAAGCTTTTATTACATTCCCTACTTGATCTTGCTGCTGGGTGAAATTTGGGGTTTCTTGTGAAATTTGCTTTCCAATTTAAATTTTTTCATAATCAGAATATGGAAATGGTCTCTCCTCAATGTGGTTTCTGGTAATTTGTGAAGTTTGCTTTATTAAGAAAGCTTTGCACACTTGCTACCTCAGAGTCTCTTCCTTTTGGTTGATTTTCTGGTGTTGTATTAGTTCTCTCTTCCTACAGAACATGTAAAAGGACTTTCCTATGAATCTTTTCTGTTGTTCCTTCATTTATTCCTTCTGAGGGTTTTCAGGGACAAAACACCCAGGGATCACCAAGAAAGAAGAAAGGTGAGAAATCTATCCTGGGATCCTAGAGATGTAGAACAAAACAGTAAGGTACAGAGCCAGAAAATAGATGGAGTGAGAGGGGAAACTTGTACTGTTTGTTATTTTTTTCAATTTTTTTTCTGGAGACAAAATACCCCGATATAACAAACAAAGCAACAGAGTGGGAGAAATAGGCTGAGATCCAAACAGCAAACAACACAGAAGCACCAAAACTCCCATGCTGGCATAATAGTCATGGCAAGTAGGTATATTAACAGCATGACCCCCCACAGTGGTGTGTCATGGGCAGGGCAGATAGGCAAAATGGTAGCATTTTTACATATATTGAAGTTATCACTTCAATATATGGGGTTGTAATAACTTCAATATATGTAAAAAAATGTTGGTCTGTGGAGATGCTAACACATGTAAAAAATCTAGTTGGGAAGTGAAGATAATAGTACAGGCATTGATAAAACGTGAGAATAATATCAATAAAAGAATATTAGGGGGGTGGTATTAATTTTAATGTTGCCCTGTGAAGGGATCCCTGTGAAGGGATAAGTAGGTGAATGTAGATGTTGCGATCCCGGGGCGCCCCCGGGACCGACACTCACCCCGCGGCGGTAGCGTCGCTGGCTCCGGCCTCCCAGGCCTGCAGGGACCGCGGGCGCTGCGCCCCCGGCCTGTCCCGACCTCACTCGGGCCTGCAGGGCCCTCTGGCATCGCGTCCCGGCCTCTTCCGATCCGTCGGCGTTCCTCGGCGGCTGGCCCCGCCCCCTAGACGCACGCGCGCGTCTCTCAGCTGGCCTTAAAGGGCCAGCACAGGAAATTGGCAGGGGAAGCTCCCGGGTGACGTCAGACGCTGCAGGGTATAAAAACCCTGCAGTACAGCCAAGCCATTGCCTTGCAACGAGGTTCCCAGGTTCGTCCTGCTCCCAGTTGCTGTGTTCCTGCTCGTCACTTTGATCTTCTGGTTTTCGACTTCGGATTGGCTTGTGGTTCTTCTTGGCTTCTGACCCTGGTTCGGCTTCGGTGTCTTCTGGCTCTCGACTCGGCTTGGCTTACGATACTTCTCTGGATCTCGACTTGGACTGGCTGACAACGACTTCTCTGGCTCTAGACGCGGACCGGCTGACAGCGATTCTCCGACACCTGACCCGGGCTTGGTGAGCTACTTCTCCATCGATAGGGATCTCCTAAGTCCCAGCGGCCGGGTTCCTACGGGCTCCTCCCGGGGGGACACCGGCTTCCAGGGTGAACCGCCTAAGTCCCAGTGGCCGGACTCCTACGAGCTCCTCTCGGGGGAGTACCGGCTTCCAGGGCGAAGCACCTCTCCCACCGGGTCAGCTTCATCTCCTGGTCCTTGGTCGCATAGGGCCCTTCGTGTCTTTCTCCCGGTAGTCCGCGAGCCTGCTTTCGCCGCCTCCCGTTTGGAACCGGTGCCCCTACCTCTCTAAGGTATTCCATCTCCTGGTTCCGATCGGCCCAAGGGTCCACGAAGCTAACAGATTGCAAGGCCATGGACCCGGCGGACCTTGCTGGACTCAAAGCCATCCCGGGCATAGCCCAGAAGCTACAGCAGCAACAGAACTGCCTCGAAACCTTGATGTCAACAGTTCAACGCCTGGCGGATCGCGTGGAGGGGGCCTCCGCAGTAGCTCCTGTGGCATCTTCCTCTCAGGCTAGTATGGGTTCCATCACTCCTGTACAGATGCCCGCACCAGCCCGGTACTCAGGGGATCCTAAGACATGCAGAGGATTCCTCAATCAATGTTATATTCGTTTTGACCTGCTGCCCGCACAATTTCCCACGGATCGAGTCAAGACGACGTACATCATTTCCCTCCTGGATGGGAAACCATTGGTCTGGGCTTCTTCCCTTTGGGAACGCCAGGACTTCAGACTGAACAACCTAGTGCAGTTCGTCAAGTCGTTTCGAAGAGTCTTCGATGAACCATCCCGTGCCTCCACAGCCGCCTCCGAATTGCTCCAGCTGAGACAGGGGAATCGGCCTCTGGAAGAATACGCGATGGAATTCCAGACCCTCGCCTCTGAGCTGGCTTGGGGCGAAGACAGCTTGCATGGCATTTTCCTGGAGGGACTTTCACCACGGCTCCAGGACGAACTGGCAGCCCGGGACCTGCCTGACGATCTTCAAGATTTGATTGAGCTAGCTGGGCGAGTGGATCGACGCATCCAGCGCCGCTTCCGGGACCGAAGACCCACGTCGGGACAGACCAGTCGCAGGGTCACTCCGCCTCGTACCCGACCTTCCCAGCCTGCTGCCGCGACCACCTCGGCAGAAGAGCCTATGCAATTGGGGAGAGGGCCCCTATCTTCTGAAGAGCGGAGGCGCCGTCGCGCCCTAAGACTGTGTCTTTACTGTGGGAGCAACGGACATTTCTTAGCCCGCTGTACCGAGCGCCCGGAAAACGCCCGAACCTAGAGTCTAGCGGGGAGTTAACTCTAGGCAATGTTTCACCCAACTCCCCATGTACCGTACCGGTACGCCTTTGTCTGCCTGAGGGTGGGTTTGACACCTTAGCCCTGCTAGACTCTGGGTCCGGGGGGAATTTTATCCTCCAAGAACTGGTGCAACAGCTCCAGCTCAAGGTCCTGCCTCAGGAACCACCCGTGCGAGTCTCCTCTATCCAGGGGGTCCCCCTCCCGGGTGTCATCGCTACTCGCACTACCCCGCTGAAGCTTCAAGTCGGAGCCCTGCATAGGGAGGAGATGTCCTTCCTCATTCTTGAAAAATCTATTCACCCCGTGGTCCTGGGCCTGCCCTGGCTCAGGGAACATTCGCCTACGATCGATTGGGCCACGCTTCAGATTACGTCTTGGGGTTCAGCGTGTTTCCATCGCTGCCTCCCCGCTCGTCCTTTGCAGACACTACCTCTCCTCACGACCCCCTTGACGGTTCCGCCTCAGTATCACGACTTCCGCGACGTCTTTTCCAAAGAAAAAGCCGAATTACTCCCGGAACACCGACCCTTTGATTGCGCAATCACTCTGCTACCAGGAACTACGCCACCCCGTGGGAGGGTCTATCCACTATCCCTGCCAGAGACTCAGGCTATGTCGGCCTACATAAAGGAGAACCTAGAACGGGGTTTCATTAGACCATCCAACTCCCCCGCCGGGGCCGGGTTCTTTTTTGTAGGGAAGAAGGACGGGTCCCTTCGCCCCTGTATCGATTACCGGGGCCTGAACCTAATCACCCGTCGGGATCGTTATCCATTGCCTTTGATTCCGGAACTCTTAGACCGCCTTCAAGGGGCTCGCTTTTTCACCAAGCTTGACCTCCGAGGGGCGTATAACCTAGTGCGGATCCGCCCGGGGGACGAATGGAAGACCGCCTTTAACACCAGAGACGGTCACTACGAATATCTCGTCATGCCATTCGGTCTCTGCAACGCCCCAGCTGTGTTTCAAAACCTGATGAACGAGGTTCTTCGCGAGCTGCTGCACACCACGGTTATCGTGTATTTGGATGATGTCCTAATTTACTCCCAGGATCTTGCCTCTCATCGCCAACATGTTCGCCAAGTACTCCAGAAACTAAGAGAGAACCGGCTATACGCCAAATTGGAAAAATGCCAATTCGAACAAGACTCGCTGCCTTTCCTGGGATACATTGTTTCTTCAACGGGCTTCCAGATGGACCCGGATAAGGTCGCAGCCATTGAGAAATGGCCTCAGCCCCATGGGGTGAAAGCGCTCCAGCGCTTTTTAGGCTTCGCCAACTTCTATCGCCACTTCATTCCACACTACTCCAGCCTGGTGGCGCCTCTAACGGCCCTCACCCGTAAAGGAGCTGATGCCCACAAATGGACCCCCAACGCAACACAAGCCTTCCAGGAACTTAAAAAGGCCTTTCTACGGGAGACCTGCCTCCGACACCCTGAGCCCTTGCGCCAATTTGTGGTAGAAGTGGACGCCTCCGACGTGGCGGTAGGGGCTGTGTTGGCTCAACTCGACAAGAATGGGAAAACCTGGCCCTGCTCCTATTTCTCTCGTAAGTTCTCTCCCGCCGAAAGAAACTATGGTATCGGCGACAAGGAGCTACTCGCAGTCAAGCTAGCCTTTGAGGAGTGGCGCCAGTGGCTGGAGGGGGCCCAACACCCCATCATAGTCTACACCGACCATAAAAATTTGGAATACCTGTGCCGTGCCCAAAGACTCAACCCTCGGCAGGCACGCTGGTCCCTCTTTTTCAGCCGCTTCAACTTTACTCTCCATTACCGACCGGCGGCCAAGAACGTAAGGGCAGATGCTCTCTCTCGTGCTACTGAGACGGAGGACACCCCAGAACCCCTTCGCTACATTCTGGATCCAGCTAAGGTGTGTCTAGCCGCCTCTGACGTCAGACCCGCGGGCAAGACAGTAGTCCCGGCCCGCTCCAGGAGGAGGGTCTTAGCATGGGCACATGATTCCCTCACGGCCGGGCACCCAGGGATTGCTCGAACTTTGGAGCTCTTGACGGAGTTCTATTGGTGGCCACGGATGAAGGAGGATGTCCGGCTTTATGTGCAGTCGTGTCCTACTTGTGCCCAGCAAAAACCATTACCAGGTCGACCATGGGGACTCCTGCAGCCGCTTCCCATTCCTACGGAACCGTGGACGCACATTTCCACGGATTTCATTGTGGAGTTGCCGCCCTCTGAGGGGAAAACCGTCATTTGGGTCACCATTGACCGATTCTCAAAAATGGCCCACTTTGTGCCATTGGCCAAACTGCCTTCGGCTCCTGAACTGGCCACATTGTTTGTCCACCATATCTTTCGGCTACATGGCTTGCCCTTGCACCTTACCTCAGACCGAGGCCCCCAGTTCACAGCAAAGTACTGGAGGGCTCTTTGCAGGAAGTTCGGGGTACAGCTGGACCTAACTACAGCATTTCATCCGCAGAGTAACGGCCAGGTCGAACGGACAAATCGTACTCTCAAGGCCTTTCTCCGAGCCTTCGTGGGGGACCTCCAAGACAACTGGGTCTCGCTTCTTCCCTGGGCCGAGTTTTCTTATAACCGACACAAACACTCGGCCACCTTACAGTCCCCCTTCCAACTGGTTTACGGGAAAGTACCCAAACCTCCTTTGCCCTTACCTGCGACGGTCTCTTCCCCGGCAGCACAGCTGACAGCGGAGCAAATCCATCAGCTCTGGCTCTCCACCCAGGAGAGACTTCACAAGACCACGGCCCGGTTCAAAAAGTATGCAGACCGGTCTCGACGCCCCGCACCTGTCTTCTTACCCGGGACAAAGGTCTGGCTGAGCACCAGACACATTCAGCTGCGGACTCCCTCCATGAGACTGGCGCCTCGCTACATCGGCCCCTTCCCGGTAGCTGAACGCATAGGAGCAGTGTCCTATCGGTTACGCCTCCCATCCACGCTGAAGATTCATGATGTTTTCCACGTCTCTCTTCTCAAACCAGTGGTCCACTCCCACTTGCGACCTCAGCCTCCGGAGCCCACTCCTGTTGCGACTGACCCTGGAGCCACGTACACGGTTAAGGAGGTCCTGGATGTTCGGTTCCGTCGTCGACACTGGGAGTATCTCCTTTCCTGGGAGGGGTACGGTCCTGACGAGAACTCTTGGGAGCCCTCCTCGCACATTCTCGACAAAGACCTTCTCCTCCAGTTTCATAGGGCGCACCCGGACAAGCCGCGTCCTCCTGGGGGGGGCCGTAGGAGGAGGGGTACTGTTGCGATCCCGGGGCGCCCCCGGGACCGACACTCACCCCGCGGCGGTAGCGTCGCTGGCTCCGGCCTCCCAGGCCTGCAGGGACCGCGGGCGCTGCGCCCCCGGCCTGTCCCGACCTCACTCGGGCCTGCAGGGCCCTCTGGCATCGCGTCCCGGCCTCTTCCGATCCGTCGGCGTTCCTCGGCGGCTGGCCCCGCCCCCTAGACGCACGCGCGCGTCTCTCAGCTGGCCTTAAAGGGCCAGCACAGGAAATTGGCAGGGGAAGCTCCCGGGTGACGTCAGACGCTGCAGGGTATAAAAACCCTGCAGTACAGCCAAGCCATTGCCTTGCAACGAGGTTCCCAGGTTCGTCCTGCTCCCAGTTGCTGTGTTCCTGCTCGTCACTTTGATCTTCTGGTTTTCGACTTCGGATTGGCTTGTGGTTCTTCTTGGCTTCTGACCCTGGTTCGGCTTCGGTGTCTTCTGGCTCTCGACTCGGCTTGGCTTACGATACTTCTCTGGATCTCGACTTGGACTGGCTGACAACGACTTCTCTGGCTCTAGACGCGGACCGGCTGACAGCGATTCTCCGACACCTGACCCGGGCTTGGTGAGCTACTTCTCCATCGATAGGGATCTCCTAAGTCCCAGCGGCCGGGTTCCTACGGGCTCCTCCCGGGGGGACACCGGCTTCCAGGGTGAACCGCCTAAGTCCCAGCGGCCGGACTCCTACGAGCTCCTCTCGGGGGAGTACCGGCTTCCAGGGCGAAGCACCTCTCCCACCGGGTCAGCTTCATCTCCTGGTCCTTGGTCGCATAGGGCCCTTCGTGTCTTTCTCCCGGTAGTCCGCGAGCCTGCTTTCGCCGCCTCCCGTTTGGAACCGGTGCCCCTACCTCTCTAAGGTATTCCATCTCCTGGTTCCGATCGGCCCAAGGGTCCACGAAGCTAACAGTAGATGGATGAATGTAACGGATGAATGTGGAGAGAAATTTTAGGGGATAATTAATACTAGTGCAATAGGGAGGGTATGTGCACAAAGTGGGTGCCCAAATGATAGGGGCGTGCATTCGTTTTGAACTTAAATGTAAAACGCAACTTATTTTTTTTTTAACTTAAAAAAGTGATGAGGCGTAAACGATCGGATTTCCAACTTATTCAACATAGCTATGTTGAATACATTGGAAATCGCGATTGTTGATCTAAATAAAAATTTAAACCCCTCACCCTCCTTAATCCCCCCCCCAAGACTTACCAAAACTCCCCAAGCTGGCCAAAAGTTCTGTGAGGGTCCGGGAGCGGACGCACGGGGAATCACGTGACGTCCGCGTCACTCCGACGTGACGCCGACGTCACGTGGTCCATCGCGGTTCCGCTCCCAGACCCCTCGTTGGACCCAAACGGCACTTTTGGCCAGCTTGGGGGGGCCTCCTGACCCCCCCAAGCTGGCCAAAAGTGCCTTTTGGCCAGCTCCGACGTGGTGCTGACGTCACATGATTCCCCTCGGGTTCGCTCCCGGACCCTCGTTGGGCCCAAAAGGAACTTTTGGCCAGCTTGGGGGGGCCTCCTGACCCCCCTAAGCTGGCCAAAAGTGCCTTTTGGGCCCAACGAGGGGTCCGGGAGCGGACCCGAGGGGAATCACGTGACGCCGCGTCACTCCGACGTGGCGCCGACGTCACGTGATTCCCCTCGGGTTTGCTCCCGGACCCCTCATTTGGCCCAAAAGGAACTTTTGGCCAGCTTGGGGGGGCCTCCTGACCCCCCCAAGCTGGCCAAAAGTGCCTTTTGGGCCCAACGAGGGTCCGGGAGCGGACCCGAGGGGAATCACGTGATGTCGCGTCACTCCGACGTGACGCCAACCTCACGTGCTCCTTGCAAAGGAGTTCAGAAATGGCGTCCTGACCCCACTGGACCACCAGGGAGTTTTGGTAAGTCTTGGGGGGGGGGGATTAAGGCGGGTGAGGGGTTTAAATTTTTATTTGCACATATGGACATAGACTCAACTTATGGAATTCTCCATATGTCCATATTGACCGCAAATGACCCCCCCTTTCGACTTATGGACTTATGAACTTAAACTTTTGGTCTGCACATCCCTACCAAATGATTTGGATTTTAACATCTATATGTATTGAAGTGTTGTATGTTAATATGTTGATATGTTGAAACGTGTAATACTATTTTAGTTATTTATTAAATAAAGGATTGTGATATGATATGTGTAATAGTTAATATTACTAAATATACTACCCTTATGTATTGGTATTACGATATATCAGGGATATGACAGGTAGGCAGCATGGTAGCAGCAAGACCCCTAAGGTGGTTCATCTATGGTGGAGGCAGGGAGGCATGTGGCAGCAAGACCCCTAAGAAGAGATATCAGGGGGTATGTCAGGTAGAAAAAGTTGTGGCAGCCAGGCCCCTAAGGTGGTATATCTAGGGCATGGCAGTTAGGCAGAGAGGCAGCAAGGTCTTCATGGTGCTTTCAGTCATCTTGCCACTTACATAGAAATTCTGGAAACCCAAGCAAAGGCAGATTGATTTTTAAAAAGACCAGCTTTTCCATCAACTGTGGCACCAGCCTTGAGTGATAAGGGCTCACAATGGCCTCTGTCTTTGTGAAGACATGTTCAGTGGGCACACTGATTGGTGGGAAGGAAAGATAGAACTGAGCAACCTTAGTTAGCGCTGTCCAATCTGTGGATTTGTGTGCCCAAAATGCCAGTACCATCTGTGCCCATGTCCTTGATGGGGTCTCCGAGATAGTATGCCACAGAAATTTGTGCAGGAATTTCCTTTGCTGAAGTGGGCTGAGGGTCCTCTTGCTGTTTGCTGTAACTGTGGCCTGTGACAGGAAAGATGGTCCTTTGTGGTCAACATGGATTTGGCATATTGAGGTGGGGGAGGAATTGATAGCTGACAGGATGCGGCTCTTGCTTTCACTACTCTCTGAGGTAGCAAGTGTGCAAAGCAATGAATACCCTGAAAGCCATCATCTTCTATTGCCTTTACCATATTTGTACCATAGCCTGTCACAAACCTGCATTAACAATCCTGCCTCTCCAGTCTAGCTGCCAAACATTCAGCATCTTTCTTATAGATGATAGAATATTACAGAAGGATGGGGGCTATCCATCAACTGGGTGTTCAGCAAAGCCCACCTGCACCCTGATGCTCCATCCCTATCAGAGTGCTGCCAGCAACTTGACTGATATTCTTCCTGAAGTGAATACACTGAGCAAAATATGGGTCCTTCCTTACTTTAAAGTGCCTCCAGATCTGGGATTTCTTCCATGATCCTTTCTCTACTTGCTTGGAGGCTGATGCTGTCACTGGAGCTGAGTTAGAGGGTGGACTATGAGGAAAAATGCCAGGGGCATCACTCATACTCTTTACCTGCACTGCTCCTCTTCCTAGTGGTTGATCTCAACATTGTCAGTTTCATCTCTATCCCCCATCATCTCACTGGATGCTAAGACACCACTGACTAAATTTCCCAAGTTTTATTTAGCTACTAGCTTTTCAATATCTTCTGATTCAGAGAATCCCAGACAAGAATCAGAATCAGTTGTTGAATATACTGCCATTATTGCCACAGAGGACCGTGCTACTGGTTTTGGACATTGCTCTTCTGCTGCTTGTGCCCTGCTAATGCTAGTCTTGGATGACTTTCCCATCTTTTCCCTCAGATCCAAAACAAGTGGGAGGGGAACAGGTGGTGGTAGCACATGCCCTACGAATTTGTCTTGAAAGAATGCAGTTTTTGAGCTCTCACAGCATTTTCAAAAGTACTTCATTCAACTTTTAAGAAAAGGGTTTTTGGCTGTTGCTGTTATCGATTTTTCACTGGTCTAACCCAGTGGGCAGAGAAAGGAAGACTCCTAGCAGTGGCACTTTGCTGCTGATTACTTTCTCCCCTGGAGAGGGTGCAGGCAGGTGGATGGTAGAGCATGGGGAGAGTCGCAGTGGACCATTAGTGCTACTAAGTGAATTTTTAGTCTCAGTCTGGGTGGGCAGCACCAATCCAGTTCAGTGAAGTGAGCATTGCAGTGCACAGAGACTACAGAAAGCAGCATAACCAGTCAGGCTTCCAGTGTTTGCTTTTATAGCCTGTCAGCAGCCAGTCTCAGCTGTGCACTAGTGCACAGCACCACAATGCATTGTCTGTGTATGTGTGTAGCTACACACACCACACACACACACGTACACACAGTGGTACAGTCAATGGGTGAATACATAGTCAATTATGGTACAAGTAATAAGAAAGAAACAATGCTACTATTATACAGTACACAATGACAAATTACAACATGTCAGAGAAAGGTGTTATGGTTCCAGCTGCTGTGCAACCTCCCCTCCAACAGAGGACTGTGGCGAGCCCCACTCTGTACCATACTCTCCAGCATGTCCCTGGTTTCATGCTCCAGCTAGTCTTACATCCTCTGTTCCACCAAAGAACTTCCATGAGCATATGCCCCAGGCTGGCTAAGTCCCGCTCTTCTTCCTGCACCACACCCAGACTCCAGTATTACTTAACCCAGTCTGTCCCTTGCCTTGATGCTTTGGCATCGAGTTCTCATTGGCTCCTTGCTCTAGCCACTTCTGTCTTGCAGTCTTCTCAGGCTTTTCCCTATTTAGATACTTGGCCTTTGGGACTTCTGACTTCAGCTTTGCCTTGCCCTGTCTTGTGGCCTTTGGGCCATCTGACCTCAGCCCTTCTTTGTCTTGCTTTCTGGACATCCAGTCTTCTGCCTCTAGCTTTTTCTTATGGCCTTTTGGCCTCTTGGCCCTTTCCTTGCTTGTGTCATATCTAATGACACCTGACCTCTGGCCTAGCCCTGAGGCCGCTCTAGGCCTCCCCTTGACTCTAGCCTCTCCTGTCTTGCCCTTCTTTACCTATATTGCTTCCAGGCTGTTCAATGTTCTGTGTTGTCCTTTTAATGCCCTGTCCTGCTCTGTCCCAATTCTGGCCTGTGTTCTAGAGTTCCGGTTCCACCCTTACCTACAGCTATTCCAGAGTTCCAGTTCCACTCAACCTGCACCCTGTTCCAGAGTTCCAAGTTACTCTGTCCTAAGCTACAGCCTTGCCTGCACATTATCCTGAGTCCTAGCCTTGCCCATGCACTGTTCCTGAGTTCCAGTCCAAGCCTTATTCCAGTCTTACCAGACTACCCAAGTTTAACGCTTCGCTTGTCATACCATTCTGCGCTACTTTGGAGGTAGTATTCATTATGCTCCCTCAGCAACGGACCCTCAACAAAGGGCAGAAGCTGAGGGAAGAATGTTATTGGCAGAGAAGGCACTAAAACAGAGAGTCCGACTTCTAAACTAAAAAAGGACTTTTTCACATCCAAAATGGAAGGGGATGTAGGCAGCTCCAGTCAGAAGAAATTGTAATTTGGAGAGAATGTGTCATCACTACTGTTACACTGGCAGTGGACCCTTGGGCTGAGGTGGGGTTGACACTACCCACAAGCAAGGTCCTACGGGTCCACACTGTCAGCAGGCAGAGTGGACTGAAACTAGAGGCCATTGGAGCTTCACCTATACCAGCCCACATTCCCCTCAGGTTGAGCCTTTGGGTGCCGGAGCCAGCAGGACTTAGGTGGGCCTCGAGGTTAGCTGAAGGTAGAAGGTAGTTCAGCCCAGAGTCAGCAGCCGGTAGATGGTGTAGTTCTATCCTGGACAGGATTCGGAACAGGAACTCGGGCTCCAAGGAACGTAGAGAGACTGAAGGTGCCCGAGCAATGAGAGCCGGATCCTTAACTTTCCACGTCCAGAAGATAGGGACAGAGGCATCACAAATAGGCAGGAATCAAGCTGGGGATGGTTGAAGTTGTAACAAGCAACGAAGAACTCTGGACTTGAAAAAGTCTATAACATGGTCATACATAGCTGTTGTGTCCGTCGGTTCCCGACGCCCTCTCTCCGCCTTCCTTACCTCTTGGTGCCTCCCTCTTCGCCCGCAGGAAGATTGGCTGCCGCGGCGTTCTTCTGCTGAAGTCCTCCGGTATCCCCGGACTGGCTAGATGCTGCAAACCGCCATGTTTCCTGGAGGCCTAGGGGCGCGCGCGCGGTGCAGCCGATTGAAGTACCAGCGATGGCGCAAACCTCGGGGGCGTCCCCCGAAGATGACGTCACCTGCGCCGGATATATAAGGTCTTAGAATTTGCTAACAGATTGAGTTAGCAAGGGTTACTCTACCTAAGCTACTCTGCCTCCTCGGACTTACTAAGGGGTACCCGCTCCTCGGGGGCCTCGCTTTCTCCTTTGTTTTTCAGGTGACAGTCTGGAACCGGTACTCGCTCCTCGCTCCTCGAGGGCCCTCATTCCCAGACTTACTCGGTGCTCTCTTCTGCCTCGAAGTCATCACTGCCAACTACATCAGTGAGTTACCATCGCTCTCTCAGAGCTTTCTCTGGAACCAGGTACTCGCTACTCAAGGGCCTATACATTCCAGCTCCTGTGCTTCTATGGGACATTGTAAGAGTGTTACCATCTGGTTCAGTACATGAACTCTGCATACCCTGCCTACTCACTATATTTCAGTTTCTCTACAGCTCATCCTCCAGGGATCACTGTTCCAGTATCTGAGGGACTACAGCCCAGCCGGGCATTCCAGCTCACAACTGTCACCTCTGGTTGTTCAGGTTCAGTATACTGTCTAATAAAAGAACTAGTGTGTGTCTGTCTCCATACTCTGAGCCTGACCGGTGGTCCCTCTCGGGATCTTCCCCCGGGGGCGTGGTCATCTGCCACCGGTCCAAGGATCCACCCACAACTCTCCTAAAATAACAACAGATTGCTAATCCCAAGCAGATTGTTAACTCCGAACTGAACAGTAGCAAAGGTCAGGGTGCGGAGATAGCCGGCGTGGTCAGGCAAAGCAATGGTCAGGGCACGGAGATAGCAGACATAGTCAGGCAAAGCAGAGGTCAGGCTTGGAGAAGGCAGGCGTAGTCGGGCAAGCAATGTTCAAAGTTCAGAAAGAATCAATCCAAAGGCAAAGAACTCAGGACTCTGTAGAATAACCTAGAGGTAATAGGAGCGAGGGAACCTGTTGCAAAGACAAGCTCTGACTGCCAGAGCTTGCCTTAAGTAGGTCCTGGTGGATGATGTCACCAGGATGGGCCGGCAGCCTCAGCATGCTGCGGCCCCTTTAAATCTAGCTGGGGAGCATGCGTGCATGCCTAGAGACCCCGGAAGGAGGAAGCAGCTGGCGGTGGCATGCATGCCATGAGGCAGGGCCACAAAGGGAACGGCAACGGCATTTCTACCACACCACAATGTCAAGGACCACCACGCCACAATGTCAAGGTTCCGTGGCCGGCTGACATAACAACTACCTGTTTTTCTTACTGTTGTTTTGGAGGCAAGGAAAAGGATAGCAGAGCCACCCAAGACAGAGAGTAGCAAGGCAGCAGTAGCAAAAGTCCAAGACTCAAAACCAGCAGTTTGTTCTTCCCTGATGAAGAATCTTTTTGTTGGGAATATCTTCATCAGAAATTGAAGAGCTACTAGCTGAAGGTTTTGAAGGATTTGTTAAAAGTATCTTATTCTCCAATTCAGTGATGGAAGAGATAAAGAAAACTGGGGATGATGGCCAGGAAGCAGGCAATGCAGGTAGAGCGATGCCTCTGGCATTGATGTTCAGGGTTCACCCTCTACTTCAACGCCAGTGCCACCATCTACATTCAAGGATCTACAGAAGGGATCACAAAAGACATTCATGATCTGGAGGTATTAAAAAGTCAGGAAGGACCCACATATGGCTCAGTTTATTTACTATGACAAGCAAGCAAATAAGGCAAGCAAATGGGGCATCTCACAAATGCTGGAATGCTGCATCACTTGGAGAAGGATATGAAAGCTCCTACTTTAGCTAATTTTGTATGATTAGCTTGATTTAGGAGTTAGTTTCAATATGAAAATGTGTTCAGTTTGGAATTTTTAAATTAAAAAAAGCTGTAACAAAACATGAAAGACATGGGAATGATCGTTGTTCTGTTGTATTTCAGCCTTCTGAACTACAAGAGCAGAATTTCTCACTGCTTCTTCTGTTTTGTGTTGCAGGTAAGTGGCATCTGTTATTGCAAAAAAATTTTTTTAAAAACTGCATGATCCAAGAGAAGGTCAAACTCCAGGAAAGTGTAGAGAGCTTTATGAGCTGCAAAAGCAGAGTTTCTCACTGCCTCTTCCCTACTGTTTTCTGTTACAGATAAATCCTATAGTCTCACAATAAAATGGTTCTCAGATTCAACCAGTGCCTTCTGTCTTCATTGGGCCTAAGCAGGGTAGGTCAGCAAATGGCAGCAGTAAACTGGCCACAAAGGCAGAGGAATAATAAAGAGGTCTGCAATAGCAGCACCTAGCGTCTCCCTACTTAGGAGATCCTTTCACCTCATCAACATTATGCTAACTATTAGTATTAGTTTTCCATAGCAGTTCTACAACTCCTGACCTATCAGTGGAAAACCAGAAAAGACTAATAACTATTGCAACAGACTTTCATCCTGTTATAGAGACATCCATTTATGTATTCATTTGTGATGACTTGATTACCTTCATTTCCATCTCTAACCTTTAAGGATAAACACCCTGGATCCCTAAAGCCTAGAGGTGGAAAAGAAGAAAACGGTACGTGGGAGTAACCTGCATGGAAGGGCAGCTATTACCACTAATAGAAGGCTTGGAGATTACAATTAGCTTTCAAGATTTTGATGCACCTGCAACATTGCTCTCCGCATCGACAGCAGGGGGAGGTAAAAGAGGAACTGGATTCAGACAACAGCCTATGTTGAGCCTTGACTTTTACGGTCCAGCGTACTGATATGCAGACATTAGGGAAAAAGTGCAGGACTGCTTCTACTACCAAGTCCAAAGGTAGAACACATTCAAGCAGCAAGCTGCTCACCTTATAATTTTGTAATGGGTTTGACAGTTGCTTGGTTTGGATTGTAAATATTGCTACGCTTAACATAAAGCTTGGGTGTAACCTGCACGGAGCAGCAGTTGCTGCCCTCACCGGAGACATGAGGATAGCCTGCACGGAGAGGCAGTTACTAAACTAAGAAACTTGCTGGGCAGATTGTATGGACTATTTGGTCTTTTTCTGCCATCATTACTATGCTACTATGTTAGAATATCAGAACCATGTGCATTTATAGCATGTGAATTATCTTGAGGCTACTGCAGCCCAGTTATCCTCATGTGTCACTGCAGACCCTAAACAATCTCTGATCTTCACTCTCCCTTGTACTTACTACTTTTCTCTGCTTCTGTCTCAACCGTGCTTAAATAAGTTCTATCATTTTGATTGTTTTCATCTATACTGATGACCAAACTCTCAGTAAAATAGTATTTGCCACATTTCATCTTTGCCTCTCTCCTTCCAATTTTATTTCATGAGCTTCTTCTATGGAAAAGTGCTACCCTTTGGTGTCTGTAAGATATTTGGGTATATCTTTTCTGTACCTTCTTTCCTTTCTTTTGTTTTAAAGCGTGCATTAACAGTTCATAAATTTCTTTGTGCAGGGTGTGGATTGCAGCACATGCACCATTTTGACAATCTTCCTCTGAATCTCCTTCATCCTTCCTATATCCATACTTAGAAACATAAAACATGACAGGAGATAAAGGCAAGAAACCCATCTAGTCTGTCCATTTATCTTTCCTGTTGCAATATTGCAGACCTATTTGATCTCTGACTTGATTACTTCCTGACAACTAAGGAACATCATACTTTCTTCCGTTTTGATAATGCCATTCTTTCTGCCACCTCTGCTATAAGGCTGTTCCATGATTCTACCATTATTTCTGTGATGAAATATTTTCTTAGGTTACTATTGAGACTATCATGACTTTTTGTTCTAGAACTTTTTTTAAACTGAAAAACATTTGTCTCATGAATTTAAACATTTGGGGAATTTACATATCTCTATCATATTCTCAAATCTCATTTCATTGGACTTATAGAACAGACTCTGCACCATTTTGGTAGCCCTCTGGTTTACTTCTACTCTATCTCTTGAAAATGCGGCCTCTGGAATTGGGTATAGCACTCCAGTTGAGGACTCACCAATGATATGTACATCATTTTTCTACTAGTAATACCTCTTTCTTTGTAATCTAGTATTTTTCTTGCTCTCATCACTATCTTACCACATTGAGATAATAATCTATTTAAAATGAACTAAACAATATACAAAAAAAAATGTTGGGTATACCTTACCCCTTCCCCTGTTCTGCCATTTTAGCCATCTCCACTATCACCAAAGCACCACACAGCAAACCCCTGATTACCTTGGACTCCCCAACCACTTATCCTATTTGTGGGTCTAAGGGATAGGAGCAATCCCCAGTTGCTTCTACCCTTCTAAGTCTGTGTTTCCAACTCTGTAGGAGATACAGATATACCTCAATAAAACAAAATGGTGCCAGTCTCAGAGCCTACTGATACCATTTTGAAACAGAGATCTGGCAGGGCAGGAGCAACTGTGTATTGTCCCTGCCCCTTAAACCACAGATGGGGTAAATGGTTGGGGAGATACTGTTCCCACTCCATTTGAAAATTACAGAAAACTAAAACAAATTAAATTAAATGTCTTTTTGTTTTGTTTTCAAAATGAAATGAAACAAAATGGGAAATGTTGTTGAAATTTACCATTTAATTTCAAATAAAAGCATATCCCTACTTTCTTTATTTTAAATGCATCACTATTCATTATTGAAGAAATGCAAGGGAAAGGGGGTGGCCACAAAAGCCGATCATAAGATTCAAAAAGGATTGTATAATGGCAATATTACTTCTCATTTTCTACTGATATCTTTATATAATCAAGCATGCTGTTGGCTTTTCCCACTATTTTATCACACTTAGCACATTAGTTATCCAAAATAAGTTGACAGTGTGTAATGCATATTTGCACGTGGTAAAATTATACCATGTTTTTCAAACATCTATAAAAGCCACTGCATCTTATATTATAGCAGAAGACTATTATCTTGCCAAAACCTGCATTCCACTGACATAATTCATTATTTATAGCAAATAAAATGTGCTAGTCATATGGCTTGTTAAATCATTGACCATTACTTACTCATAAAAGCAAAGTTCATCCAGGGGAGAGTTAGCACATGAAAGGTTCCTGAAAGTCCAGTAAATGCTAAAGCAGAAATATAATCCCACCGAATGTGAGAAAACTGTATGAACTCTGTATATTTTAGGGGAGCAACAGCTGGTTTTATGAAAACTTACTTCTGATGGATCTCCACACACCAGAATTTTAACTAATCAGAATTCAATGTTTTGATAATAATAATTGTTACAGAAGTAGAAGATAAGTGCTTGCTTGCTGCATGTGTGATCTCTCCAAAGAGTAAATGTAGCAGGAATACTGTAAATACGCAAAGCAAAAATACTAGAATTCTGCAAGTGAATAAAAAGTCATCCTGGGCAGTGTTTTTCAATGTAACTGGGTTCAGAAAGGATATCGAATCTTGCACTATATTTTTCAAATTTTTTGTTGTAACACAAATAATGTCAGTTGAAAGAAAAGTCACATCAGGCTAGTCTCTTGCTTGATCATTGAATATCTTGGCTACATGTTAATATCAACTTTTTATGAAAGTTGTAGCATCTTATATGCTGGAATTCTGTAGAAAATTAATGTGCTGTGGATCTGATATCCTCTGCTAGGTTGCAAGAACACTGTCAAATAGCAAATATGGTGTTTATAATCCAAAAGAAGGCAGATACTTTTAGAGATGTGCATTCGTTTTTTCCAAATTGGACAATTTCAGCGAAATTGTCTAATTCGGCATGGTTCGTAGGACCCAAATCCTGAAACGGATTTTCCCCAAAATTCGGGAAAAATTCATTTTTCGGGTTAGTGCAGGCACATTTATTTAAAAAAAAACAAAAACCCAACCCACCCCTTCAAATTTACTTAATTACAACCCCCCCCCACCATCCCGATCTCCCCCCCCCCAAGACTTACTGAAAGCCCTGATGGTCCAGCAGGGGTCCTGGGAGTGATCTTCTGCTCTCAGGCCGTTGGGCCTGCCAGGAATCAAAAAGACACCTGTGCCCCTTTGCCCTACCATGTGACAGGGGCTACTGGTGCCATCGGTCGGCCCCTGTCACATGGTAGGAGCAATGGACGGCTGGCGCCATCTTTGAAAATGCATCCACAGGAAGAAAGACTTCTCCATTGACATTCTAACTTAATGCTATTCCTCTTATCTGTCAACTTAGGAGTCTTTATCATAAGAACATAAGAACATGCATACTAGGTTAGACCAAGGGTCCATCAAGCCCAGCATCCTTTTTCCAAAAGTGGCCAATCCAGGCCATAAGAACCTGGCAAGTACCCAAAAACTAAGTGTATCCCATGTTACTGTTGCTAGTAATAGCAGTGGCTATTTTCTAAGTCAACTTAATAGCAGGTAATGGACTTCTCCAAGAACTTATCCAATCCTTTTTAAATACAGCTACACTAACTGCACTAACCACATCCTCTGGCAACAAATTCCTGAGTTTAATTGTGTGTTGAGTGAAAAAGAACTTTCTCCAATTAGTTTTAAATGTGCCACATGCTAACTTTATGGAGTGCCCCTAGTCCTTCTATTATCTGAAAGAGTAAATAACCGATTCACATTTACCTATTCTAGACCTCTCATGATTTCAAACACCTCTATCATATCCCCCCCTCACCGTCTTTTCTCCAAGCTGAAAAGTCCTAACCTCTTTAGTCTTTCCTCATAGGGGAGCTGTTCCATTCCCTTTATCATTTTGGTCGCCGTTCTCTGTACCTTCTCCATTGCAACTATATCTTTTTTGAGATGAGGCAACCAGAATTGTACACAGTATTCAAGGTGCGGTCTCACCATAGAGCGATACAGAGGCATTATGACATTTTCTGTTTTATTCACCATTCCCTTTCTAATAATTCCCAACATTCTGTTTGCTTTTTTGATGATTTCAATGTATTATCCATTATGACGCCTAGATCTCTTTCTTGGGTAGTAGCTCCTAATATGGAACCTAACATTGTATAACTATAGCAAGGGTTATTTTTCCCTATATGCATGACTTTGCACTTATCCACATTAAATTTAATCTGCCATTTCGATGCCCAATTTTCCAGTCTCACAAGGTCTTCCTGCAATTTATCACAATCTGCTTGTGATTTAACTAGGCTGAACAATTTTGTATCATCTGCAAATTTGATTACCTCACTCGTCGTATTTCTTTCCAGATCATTTATAAATATATTGAAAAGTAAGGGTCCTAATACAGATCCCTGAGGCACTCCACTGCCCACTCCCTTCCACTGAGAAAATTGTCCTTTTAATCCTACTCTCTGTTTCCTATCACCACCTATCCCATGACTTTTTATTTTTCCTAGAAGCCTCTTATGAAGAACTTTGTCAAATGCCTTCTGAAAATCCAAATACACTACATCTACCAGTTCACCTTTATCTACATGTTTATTAACTCCTTTAAAAAAGGGAAGGACATTTCTGAGGCAAGACTTGCCTTGGGTAAAGCCATGCTGACTTTGTTCCATTAAACCATGTCTTTCTATATGTTCTGTGATTTTGATATTTAGATCACTTTCCTCTATTTTTCTGGCACTGAAGTCAGGCTAACTGATCTGTAGTTTCCCGGATCGCACCTAGAGCCCTTTTAAATATTGGGGTTACATTAGCCACCCTCCAGTCTTCAGGTACAATGGATGATTTTAATGATAGGTTACACATTTTACTAATAGGTCTGAAATTTCATTTTTTAGTTCCTTCAGAACCCTGGGATATATATCATCCAGTCCAGGTGATTTACTACTCCTCAGTTTGTCAGTCAAGCTTACCACATCATCTAGGTTCCCCATGATTTGGTTCAGTCCATCTGTATCATTATTCATGAATACCTTCTCCGGTACAGGTACCTCCCCATATCCTCTTCAGTAAACACTGAAGCAAAGAAATCATTTAATCTTTTCATGATTACCTTATCTTCTCTAAGTGCCCCTTTAACCCCTCGTTCATTTAATGGTCCAACTGACTCCCTCACAGGCTTTCTGCTTCGGATATATTTTTAAAAGTTTTTACTGTGAGTTTTTGCCTCTACGGCCAACTTCTTTTCAAATTCTCTCTTAGCCTGTCCTATCAATGTCTTACATTTAACTTGCTAATGCTTGTGCATTATCCTGTTTCTTCTGTTGGATCCTTCTTCCAGTTTCTGAATGAAGATCTTTTGACTAAAAGAGCTTCTTTCACCTCCCCTTTTAACAATGCCGTTAATCTTTTTGCCTTCTTTCCACCTTTCTTATTGTGCATTAACAGCCTACCAAAGGCCTCACATTCACAACATACTTCTGCCATCAGTATGTGCAGCAGGTGAAATACAATGTGAGCCCTTTAAACAATGAGCAGTTCAGTGGCCATAAGGAATGCAGAGGTCACACTCACAGCTTCATCTTAACTCTCCCCTAAACTGCCTTCTATCACACCTCAAAGCCACCTTTCCACTTCCTTTGGCTCTAATTGGCACCCAGCGACTTCCTTCCATAAGGAAGCTAATTGTTTTTGACAAATTACATTCCAAATTAAATTCTAGGGGACAAGAAAATTCACAGAACAGCAATAGAGCTTCACTTTGGCACAACCATACAACGTTCACCATCTAAATTTGGCAAAGTTGCTGTACTCCAGACTTTCAGGCAAAAAGCGCTCAATAATTTTGTTGCGAACCTGACTTCCTCTCAGTGTGTTTTTTCTGATGACAAGCTTCCAGATCAGAGTGTGTCTCCACTGGAATGCCACACCCGGGACCTATAAAGCATGCAGCAGGTAATCACTATCTGACCAACTGTTTAACAATCATATAGCAAGGTTCCCCCCCCCCCCATTCTGTCCAAACTGTGGAATCTACTTTTAATAAGCCAAGGTTGTGTACTCTCACAAAGCAAGCTGACAAGTGTGCCGCATTGCATCTCTTCTCTGCCGGTGTCTGAGCTTTGTGAACAGGGATGGGAATCCACGGGCAGCAGCAGCATAGTCTGCATCACCTGAGCAACAGAAAAACCTCTTGTGAAGTGCTAGATGCTGCCCATTTTCTATCTAGCACTGTATATAATAGAGAGTTAGGCCATTAATCCTTTAATTTGCCTTGCCACTGTTTTTTGCCACTCTTGTAAAGCTATGCCATTGGACACTGTCGGGCAGATTTTAATGCCTAGTGCGCGTAAATCCTGGGGTTTACTCGTGTGGCCAGGCCTTACGCGCGCCGTTTCAATTTTCAAACGGGCCCGGCCACGCACATAAACCCCAGTATGTGAATAAGTGCTGGGCCCTGAAAAGGAGGCGGGCAAGGGGGGTGTGTTCATGGCATGGGAGAGGAGGGGCAGGCAGGAGGCCAGCCAGGACATTGGCCATTAGCCGCTGTCCTGGGGAAGTGCTGGCAACCAGCCGATGCACGTAAATACTTCTGCTCTAGAGGAGCAGCAACTAACAAAATTTAAAAAAGAAGTAAGGTAGGTTAAGTTTACCAGGTGGGGAGGAGAGGGTAAGGGGAAGGAAGGTTAGATAGGGGGTTAGAAAAGTTCCCTTCCAATCCGATCCTTAATTGGAGCGGACTGGGAAGGAACTGGGGAAGTGCCGATTGCGTCGCTGCGTGGACTTGCAAAACTACACCCCCCCTTGCGTGCTCCGCACACACATGCGCATGCGGATTATAAAAATACGGCGCACATGTGCTTGCAGCCACCCAATTTTTATAACACAACGTGCGCCGGTGTGCACATGTTATAAAATTGGCACATCCATGTGTGCGCACCAGGAAGCGCGCATGTGCACTTATTGAAATCTACCCCTATGTGACTGTGGCATGTCAGTAGATAGGGCTCTGAACTATCAAAAACAGTGTCAGGATACTGAGAAAACAGGTACTGCTGCTATGCAAATGACCCGAACCAGGAGTGTAAACACCTCAACGTTGACATGAGACACCAAATACATGCCCTACAATAGTAACTGGTGGCAAAGAAAGTGCTTCACATAGTGCATCCTGAAAGCTATGTTACATGAGAAGTACGGTATTTCATCTATCCCAAAGTTGTAGTGAGTAACATCAAATGGATCCAGACATAACCTGTCTCTCCAAGTGAGCTTGTCTTAAAAGCAAGGCTTTGCATACGTTCTATTTATATACCTTATCTCCAACTTTCAACTCATCACTTGTACTCTGCCTATCATAAATTGATGTTCCTAATATGAATATCTTTCCTTTCACATAATCTCCAGCGCAGTGCATTACACATTTTTGTTCTAATAATACAGAGGCACATAGCTGATTTTGTTCTTATAATATAGAGGCACATGTTGATCCTGCAGTAAGAGTAATGGTACGGTAAGTTGTCATGCTATAATTACTGTGACGCCAAAGTCACCATATCAACTCAACTAATTCTTCTTCCAGTTATAATCCCAAACCTTTTTCCATATCCTCCATAGTAGTTACACATCCCTTAATCATCTCAACTTCTTTTCTTCAAGCATGTCTCTTATCCTGTCAACAACGTACAATCCTATTTCCATCCAAACTGTCAGGGAAGCCATTCAAAAGATTTATAATTCCTTTCCAACAGGTTCTGTACTGTCTTATAAAGCTGTTTAGGTACATTCTCAGCTTTGGTAATCTGGCTTAAAAAAAGTTTTCTTAGCTTTAATATTAGCTCTGTAAGCATATATAACTTTATGTCATTGCATTATAACTTGCCATACATGGGTCTTCAGCCATAACCTCTCCAGTTCTCTCAAATTTGTCAATTAACTCTAAGATCCAGAGTAAAACCATGGGCAATGCATTGTTAGATGTACTAGATGCTACCTATCAGGATCTACCATCTCCAATGTCTGAGCCAAGGAAATATTCCAACTACTCATCAATTAACTCACATCATCCTCAAGAAAATGTAGGCTCACTCTCTTTACAGTACAAATCAATTTACCTCTACTTTTCTTGGTTGTATCACCCAGTTTAAGCCCGACCTGGATTCTGAATCTTGAATGGAAAATCAAGTATCCTCTGATCTGACCATAGCACTTCTCTATTCTCAGTAATATTCAATCTATCTCCTTGATAAACTCTATAGATCCCAAACTTAAGTCTGACATATGGCCACCCTTCTGTGTGGGAAACGTTATCATCTGTTTTAAATCAAATGAATTAAAAGCTGTTAAAAAAAACACAATGCCATTGAGCAAGTTAAATCCTCCACATGGAGGTTAAAGTTTCCTTCTATTAGCCATCTAGTAAATCTTAAAACTACTTCCCTGATAAATTCTATCACATCCTCAGTTCTATCTAAACTAAAACCAGGTGGACAGTAAACCAATAAAATCTTCACCCCCCTTCTCCCCCTTCCAACCCTAACAAATAAAATTCACAATCATCTATCAATCACATCATCACCTGCTTCAATATTCATGAAGCTCTAAAAATAATAGCCACTTCAACCCCCTTCTTCCCCACCCTATTGTCTACAAAATTCTTAAAACCCCTAGGACACATCCAAGGTAGAATGGGTACTGATTCCATGGACAATCACATCTCTGTGATAAAGACCAAATCTACCCCAGTCTGGAGTATGAGATCATACACAAGAGTAGCTTTTTTTCCCCCATAGATCTTTCATTTAGTAACAAACATCCAGCATTCTAATAATTGTCCTTATCTATGATTCCCTTATTCCTAGCCAAAACCACTGAAGTCAAATATTGCTTCCTCTTTATCTTCAAATTATACCTCATTTTAGAGCTCCAACCATTAAACCCCCTATCCATAATAGTACTAAGTTGAAAAATGTCTAACCCCATAATAAACACTACAAACCACTAACAAATTGCCTAACTCAAACATTCCTCACAAAGTTCTCACAAAGGAGTTTACTAAGGGAAATTCCCATTTAGTGCACTGCTGTGGTACACCACAACACAGTAGCTTGGCATATTAAAGTAGCCCTTCTGATGACATTTTTGGGCTGAGTTTTGGCACTTCACGGCAGTTATCGAAGAGTAAGATAGGATATACATAAATGGCCAATAATGAAAGCATTTTATATGGGTAAATGCATGTTTCAGACATAAGAACATAAATTTTCTCACACTGGGACAGGTCACAAGTACCTGGCAGGATTCCTAAATTCAATAGATTCTATGTTGCTTATCCCAGGAACAAGCAGTGGATTTACCAAAGTCCACTTTAATAATGGTTTATGGACTTTCTTCCAGGAATTTGTCCAAACTTTTTTTAAACCCAGCTACACTAACAGTTTTTACCACATCTTCTGAAATGAATTACAGGGTTTAATTATGCTTTGAGAAAAAAGTATTTTCTCCTATTACTCATTTCATTGCATGTCCTCTAGTCTTTTTTTTTTTACTTTTTGAAAGCATAAACAACCAATTCGTATTTACCCATTCCAGTCCACTCAATATTTTATAGCCCTCTATCATATCTCCCTCTCCTCAGTTGTCTCTTCTCTAAGCTGAAGATCCCTAACTTCTTTAGCACTTCCCCATAGGGGAATCATTCCAACACTTTTATCATTTTGGTCACCTTTCTCTGTACCTTTAATAATTCTGCTATGTCTTAGGCCAGAACTACACACTAGCATTCTATTTGCTTTCTTGGCAGCTGGGCAGAGGATTTCAAACTATTATCCATGATGATGCCTGAATCTTTGTCCTGGGTATTGACTGCCAATTTGGAACCTTGTATCATGTAGCTACAATTTGGGTTGCTCTTCCCTACGTGCATCACTTTGCACTTCTCCACCTTAAATGCCATTGGGATGCCCACTCTTCCAGTCTCACAAGATCCTCTTCCAATTTTTCACAGTCCTCTTGTGATTTAACAACTTTGACTATCTCACTCATTATTCCCATCTCTAGGTCATTTATACATATGTTAAACAGCAACGGTTGCAATACAGATCTCTGGGGCACTCCACTAGTCACCTTTCTCCAATGAGAAAATTGACCATTTAGCCCTACTCTCTGTTTTCTAATGGTCCAACTGAACTCCCTTGAAGACTTTTTGCTTCAAATGTGCCAGAAAAGTTTTTATTATGCTTTTTTGTTCTGAAGCAAGTTTCTTATCAAATATTGTCTTACCTTCATTACCAATGCCTTGTATCTAACTTGCCAGTGTTTATGCTGTTTCCTGTTTTCTTCATTTGGATCCCTTTTCCATTTTTTTAACAATGTTTTTTTACTATAATAGCCTTTCTCATTTTACATGTAAACCATGCCGGCAGTCATTTATCCCTTTTTCCACCTTTTTTCATGTATGGAATACATCTACTCTGGACTTCCATGATGGTATTCTTGAACAGCATCTATGCCTGATGTAAAGTTTTAACCTTTTCAGTTGCTCCTTTCAGTTTTTCCTAACTAATTTCTCATTTTCATAATTATCCTTTTGAAGATTAAATGCTATCTCAATAGATTTCCTTAATGTCCACTCTTCAGTTATCAAGTCAAATTTGATCATGTTATAATCACTATTGCCAAGTGGCCCCCAACATTATTACATTTCATATCAAATCATGTGTTTTACTAAGTATAAGTCTAAAATAGCTCCCCCTCTTGTTTATTCCTGGGCTAGCTGTTCCATAAACCACTCATTTATTTCATCTAAAAACTTTGCTTCATTGGCATGTTCTAATATTACATTTACCCAGTTAATTTCAGGGTAATTGAAATTACCCATTTTCTTACTAATTTTGTTAGCTTCCCTAATTTCTGTTTTAAATGGATGTACAAATGCATCTACAAATGCATTTTGACTATTGTTCCCTCCACTCCTCCTCCATGCAGGTAGAAGTACACAGGGACTGTAACTTTCAAATCGGCGCATGTGCACAAATGTCTGTGCATATGTTGGCCTGCACCCAGCTACAAGGCCATTTTATAACATACATGCACATGTTATAAAATAGACTGGATTCACGCACATGTGCACCAAATGTCAAGTTGAGGATTTTAAAAGGAGTGCGTGCCAAAGCCATTTCCAGCTTTACCAGTTGGTCCCCAGTTCGCCAAGTTAAGAGAGAGTTCCTCCAAACCCTCTTAGTTTAATAGCCTTCACTCCTCCCCCCTCCCCCCCCCCCCCGTTTGTCCCAATCCTTAAAATCCCACAGATTTGCCCAGTTTTCTTTCAGGATATCCCTAATGAATATGCATAAGAAATATTCACATACACAGGAGGTCGTGCATGCAAATAAATCTCATACATATTAGGGATATCCTGAAAACCCAACTGGCTGGGGAGGGGGCCATAGGATGGGTTTGAGCACCCCTGCTTAAGAAATGTGCGTGTTGTGGGAGATACGCATGTATCTCAGTGACTTTCAAAATCTGCTAGATGCTCACAAGCCCAACTTATTTGCACATCCCCTGATAAACGCGTGCACTGGGCTTTTAAAACTGAACTCACAATGGGGCCAAGGTTGGGGAAGCAAAGTAGATAGAAACATTGCATATTCAAATTCCAATGCATATTTATTTGAGTGTAATATGTATCCACAAGTAGAGAGTTTCAAAATGACCCTCAAGTTTTGAAATCTATTCACCCAAGTGAATACAAATTTATTTCCACTTCCTCCAACTCGCACACTCTGTCACCAACCAATCTATTAAAGCAACAATTGCACAGTCAAATTCTGTCCAGTTTCAGGAGAATCCATGCTTTCAGCAGTTACGTTCCAATACGTTGGAACAAAGTACCACTAACCCTGCGCCTGGAGTCATGCTACCTTAATTTCCGGAAAAAAAGCTAAGGTATGCCCTTCCCCCAAGAACGACATCCTCAACACAACTTCCTGATCCTTCTGCGAAGGATGTGTGATACATAATAGGGGCATAACTAGGTCTTGAAACGTTTTACAAATGGGATTTCCTGTAATGGATCCTAATGCTTCATTAATTGTAAATTCTGATTTGACTGTGAGCTGTTCTAGTGCTTCTGTTCATGTAAATTTATTGTAATCCACCTTGAGATCAACTTTGGGAAAAGGAGGGATATCATATGTTCATAAATATATAAATAAATAATAATAACCCTTTCTTTGCCTATCTAAAAGTATGTGCAGGTTTCCATTTTCTCGGGTAGGGAAGGGAAACAGTGTTCAGACTTAGCATTTTAAAAGTATATGGGCTATTGGACTCCCTGGCAGCTGGCCCAAATATCTGAATAAAAGTATGTGTGTGCTTTAAATGCATACACTTTACACTAATTAATGTTCAAAGAGAAGCCACCCAGGTAGTTTCTCATTGAAAATTAGCTGCAAGTGTGCACGGCACAAGTACCTGCTGTGTACTTTGCAATGATTTGGGCTATTGGAAAATTGCCCTCAGAGCTTATATAATTAATCTTATTCTAATTGCCTCTATTTTCACTTTATTTAGTGCCATTCTGTTACACTCTTAACCATATGCTTAGACAGAGAGTAGAGAGACTGCATGATAAACTTTAATGCCTCAACAATCTGTAATTAAGAAAGTGAAAAGACCCATATGGGCCTTTTCTTTCTTTCTTTCTTTCTTTTTTTTTAATTTACATCAAATCCAGTCATTTTGAAACTAATATTCTGCTTCCAAAACATTCAAAGCTAATATGAGGTTGAATTGCTTTTCCAAAATTAACATTTGGCATGCTATAAAGTTATAAGCATAGTAAAGATGTCTACTTATATTGTTTATTATTAAAAAGTGATATTAATAGTAAAGTGTTAGTTGATATGGATGACTGAAAAACTAGAGGAGTTAAAACTATTTGATTACTATTGCGTGTGCCGGCCGCAGCAGGCCCGCAGCCAGGCCCTCTTACCTTCTGCTGCCAACTCCAGCATCTGGCTCCACTTCCCTCGTGGTGGTGGGCCGCCATCTCCGTCCCCGACGCTCCTGTTTCCACGATGGACTCCTGTGCTATGCAGCGGGCCTCTCTGCATGGTTCGCAGAGAGATGCCACCGTGCCGCACCCCTCCCTAGGCACGAGCGCGCATCTCATTTCCTTATGAAGGGCCCGTGGCGGGAATTTAGCCGCAGCCCTGAATTATGACATCATTGAAACTCCAGTGTATATAAAGCCAGGCTCAGCTCCTGTTAGTCGCCTTTGTAACAGGTCTCCATGCTGGATGTGTACTTCGTTGCCTCCTGTTGATTCCCTCATGTTCCTGGTTCCTGTTCCCGGTTTTGTCTTCTCCGTTCTTGTGCTTCATGCTACTCAGCTTATCCCTATGGACTGATCTCCTTGGCCTGACCACTGCTTTGCCTGACTGCACTATTGATCTTCTCCTTGTCCAGACCTCTGTTTCGTCTGACACCGCTACTGATCTTCTCCTGGACCCGACCACTGCTTTGTCTGACTACGCTATTGATCTTCTCCTAGTCCAGACCTCTGTTTCATCCTACACCGCTACTGATCATCTCCTAGTCCAAACCTCTGCTTCACCTGACCACGCTACTGATCCTAGTCCAGACCTCTGCTTCACCTGACCCCGCTACTGATCACCTCCTAGTCCTGACCTCTGCTTTGCCTGACTACGTCATTGCTTCTCTCCTGGACTTGACTTCAGCCTTGCCTTGCCACCGCTCCTTGATTGTCGCCTGCCCTGTCTTCAGCCTGTTCTATGACACCTCTACAATCTTAGTCCTGGACTTGGCCTTTCAGGCTTCGGACTGCTCTTGCTCGGGTTTTTCCTATTGGTGCCTGGGTCTCCGGGATGCCACCTCGTCCAGTACAGACTCTTCAGTTCTGCTGTTGCTGTCCCTGGGCTGACCACTCCATCTTCGCATCGACAACTATGCATGGAGGCCCACCTAGCTCCAGCTGGCCCCGATACTCAAATGTTCAACCCACGGGGAACGAGGGCTGATATTGGTGGTTCCAGCCAGCCTCTGTCTGTCAGCCCACTCCGCCTGCCGATGGTCCACTTCCTGTGCAAAAATTACTTCACACAGACTTAATGTTCATTATTTTCTCCATTACAGAGGGTGAGAGGAGGGCAGTAAGAGAGGAGGAAGAGGTTTGATGTTAATCAAGAGGGTTTTTTTGTCTAGGGGGGAGAGGAAGAGAAAGAGAGGGCAAGGATGCCCCAGATGTAGCTGCATTTTCTGTAGCCACTCCCTCTACTTGGAGCACGCTACCTTTCGAGGTCCGAATGCAGGAAAACCTTAAGAAATTTAGGTTTTCCCTAAAAAGCTTCTTCCTGCAATGCTCATGATGTAACGGTTGAAGTTCTAATGCTGACAGTTCTATGTAATATTGAGTCTGAAGTTGTTGTATGTGATATTATTGTTTTAATATAATGTTATGGATGTTATATTGTAAATCACTTTGGCCACAATTTTACTGTGTTTAGCGATCAATAAATTTTAATAAATAAAAATGAAAAAATGAAATGTAACCTTTAACGGATCAAGGTTGGAAGGTTGGATACCCTGAATAGGGATCTAGCTTGAGTTTGAGGGCATGGATCTTTCCTGAGATGAAAGGGTCCATTGCTTCAATTAGAAGGTAATTTGGTTGGAGGGGAGGCTAAAATGATCAAGCTCCCCCCCCCCCCCCCCCCGAATGTTAAATATTAGCTTGTTAACAATTTTAATTAGAAATGTTCATTGTATTAGACTATGGAAATGTATTTCCTGCTATTCTGTTTAATGTAAACCGGTATGATTTACATCAGATGTAAGAATGTCGGTATATAAAAATTATAAATAAATAAATAAATAAAATAAATAAATAGCATACCAGCTAATTTACCAGGGCCTTATAGACTTGGTAAATTTAGTAGCACTTAGGGCTTCATTTTCTAAAGTATCGCAGGCCTGCGATACTTTAGAAGATGAGGGGCGGGGGGCCAAAACAGGGGGCGGGCCTGAGCTAGCCAGCAGTGATTGCACTGTCGCGGTGCGATCGCTGCCGTTTTCGCACCCAATAGCGCCACCATATGAGGTGTAGCTATTGGGAGCGAAATAGGCAGCGAAAAGGCACCTACCTTTTCGCTGTCCGCGGCATTGGCGCAGAGTCAGCCCTGGTGACGCCCCGACTCCTCCTCTTCTGGGGCCGACTGCCCTGACTCCGCCCCCATCCTGGTATCACATGTGAGCGGCTTGGAAAATGAGGCCCTTAGCAACTTAAGTGATAAGAACTCATGAATCCATTCATACTCTCTTCAACTTCCCCTCTTGCCCCCTCTTAATAAAGCCAGGATTTGGGGATCACCCAAGCTCCATTTACCCCTTCCATAGGTTATTGCAACAAAGAAAGTTACAGAAAAAATGCCTCTCACTCCTGGCCTCCTGCAATTCTTTATAAATGGCACTCACCCCTGAGACCAGCACCAAAGTGACATCAAAATGGTGTTGGTCTCAGAGCTGGCTTGAACCATTTTCAGGTATGGCTATATAGAATATAGAATTTAGAACTGGAGTGTCACTACTATGGGTAATGTGTTGGTTCTTACACATATAGCCAGTGATGTGCTCACAGATTCTTCTCAAGGGGATTTCATCAACTCTGTTCCATTCCTTTTCTTAAAATTATTTTACAGTCCACCACCTCTCTCCATTAAAAAAAAACAAAACATGAGTTATGTTATTATATGATGTTATAATATATTATTATTTATCACAGTGAACTTGGAAGATATAATAGGGAAGATTGACAAAGAATAGCAAATCACCTGAACCAGATGGTATATACCCCAGAGTGCTGAAGGAACTCAAAAATGAAACTGCAGATCTATTACCAGTACTTTGTAGCCTTTCATTAAAATTGTTTATTGTACTTGAAGATTGGAGGGTGGCCAATATAATGACAATCTTTAAAAATGGCTCCAGGGGTGATCCATGAAACTATAGACCCAGTGAGCCTGGGAAAAGTCATAGAAACAATTCTAAACAAAATCACAGAACATAAAGAAAGACATGATTTAATGGGACACAGCCAACATATATTTAGCAAAGGGAAGTCTTACCTCACCATTCTGCTGCATGTGGATAATGGTGATCATGTGGATATGTATAATATATTTGGACTTTCAGAACACATTTGACAAAGTCCTTCATGAAGGACTACTGATAAAATTAAAAAAGTCATGGAAGAGGAGGCAATGTTTTATTGTGGATTGTGAACTGATTAAAAAATGGGAAACAGAGAATAGAAATACATGATCAATTTTCTCAATGATGGAAGGTAAACAGTGGAGTACCCCAGGCATCTGTAGTGGGACCAATACTTTTTAATGTATTTATACATGATCTGCAAAAGGGAACAATGAGTGAATGTTGCATGTGCCGGTCGCAGCAGGCCCGCGGTCAGGCCCACTTACCCCCGTTTGCCTGCTTCAGCACCTGGTTCCACCTCTCTTGCAGCCGTGGGCAGCTGCCTCCGTTGCTCCCAGCTCCTCTGCAGATGTCCCAGCTCCATGGCGGGCCTCTCGCGTGGTCCTTGGGGAGATGCCGTCATCTCGCACCACGCCTCTCCCTAGGCGCGCGCGCGTGCAACTGGTCTACCTTTAAAGGGGCCATGGTGGGAATCAACTCTGCGGCCCTGAGTGATGAGGTCACTGGGTCCCGGTTTATAAGGCCTGACCCAGCTAGTGCTTGCTTGCCTTGGCAACAGGTCTCCATGCTTGACGTGTGCTTAGTTGCTCATTCCTGTGTTTCCTCTGTGTTCCTGGTTCCCAGTCTGTTCCTGTTTCATCTCTGTTCCTGATTCCTGGTCCTGCCTTACTCCTGGTTTCCGTTCCTGTTCCTGAGTTCCATGTCTACCCTGCTTGTCTACGCTACAGATTGATACCTGGCTTGACCCCTGCTTTGTCTGACTATGCTACTGATTGATCCCTGGCTCAACCTCTGCTTCGTCTGATTACGCTACTGATTGATCCCTGGCTTGACCCTGCTTCGTCTGACTATGTGACTGATTGATACCTGGCTTGACCTCTGCTTCATCTGACTATGTTCCTGATTGACTCCTGGTTTGATCTCTGCCTTGCCTGACCATCCTCTGCTTGTCCCCTGGTTTGACCCGTGTCCGTTTTTCCACTGTTGCATCGGAGGTGGAATCTAGGGCCGAGGTGGGGTGGATGCAACCCATAGGTAAGGACATACGGGTCCCCATCATCGGCAGGTGGAGTGGGCTGATAGGCAGAGGCCACTGGAGCTTCACCTATACCAGTCCTCGTTCCCCACGGGTTGAGCCTTTGGGTGCCGGGGCCGGCAGGACTTAGGTGGGTCTCAAGATAGAACAGTGAGAGAAGTTGGTTCAGCCCAGAGACAGTAGGCAAGGGATGGAGTAGTCCTACTCTGGAATGGGTAAGATTCTGGAAACTCGGGCGCCAATGAGACAAAGGAAAACTGAGGGTGATCGAGCAATAATAGTCCGAAGCCTACTAAGTCCATGTCCAGGGAGAAGGCAGAAGAGGTGTCCAATGGTAGGTTTGAGTCAGGGCCGGCAGCAATCCAGGGGCTGTGGTAAGCAATGCTGAGGTCTGATCACGGAAAAGTCAATAGCGTAGTCAGAATAAACGGTGGTCTGGATCTGGACATAGGCAATACATGGTCAGGCAATGCAGAGGTCTGGGTCTGGAGATAGGCTGTAGCGTAGTTAGACAAAGCGAGGTCAAAGTCTGTGTAATCAATCTGAAGCATAAGCAGGGCAGGAACAAGGAAAACAGGAACCAGGAATGATGAGGATCAGGAATTAGAAGTAGAGACGAATCTCTTAGCAGCGAGTACTCGAGTAGAGAGACCTGTTGCAAAGGCAATGCTATGGAGCGGGAGCTGAGCTTAAATACAATACAGAAGTTGACGTCATCATCCGGGGCCGCGGCCAGGTTCCCCCCGCGGTCCCTTTATAAAGATCAGCGATGCGTGCATGCCTAGGGAGGGGCGTGGTCCGAGTGGTGGCGTCTCTCTGCGGGCCACACAGAGAGGCCCGACGAGTGGTGGCATCAGGACCAGGAACGCTGGAGACTGCAGCGAGGCCAGAGGCACCAGGGGAGGCCCGAGGATGGAGCTTGTGGCCCACCACCGCCAGCGAGGAGAAACCAGAGGCTGGGGTCCTTAAGAAAAGGTGAGAGGGCCATGCTATGGGTCTGCCGTGGACGGCATGCGTAACAGTACCGCACCCTTTATGCCCCTCTCTTGGAAGTCGGGGTTTGCCCGGATGGGCACGATGATAGTTCAGGAGGAGATTTTTGTCTAGGATGTTCTGAGCTGGTTCCCACGAATTTTCGTCGGGTCTGTAACACTCCCAAGAAAGGAGGTATTCCCACCAGCGGCCCCTACGGCAGACGTTGAGGACTTTGTGTACCATGTACGTCATACCAGTTTCCCTCACAAGTGGAGGTGGTTCAGGAGTCTTCTGGGCAGGCCAGGATAGGACCACAGGTTTTAAAAGCAATACATGGAATGTATTATGTATTCCCAGCGTAGGAGGCAGCCGAAGCTGATATGTAATGGATCCAATGCGTCAGGTGACCATAAAAGGTCCAATATACCTTGGAGAGAACCTTTGGGATGGTATTCGAAGTCGGATATACCAAGTGCTTAACCAGACTTTCTGGCCAGGAAGGAATTCAGGAGCCAAGCGACGTCGACACTCAGCAGTTCTCTTGGCCCAGGAAGCGGCCTGACATAGGCATAGATTTGCTGTTCCCATAACGTCTTGAGGGCATCTGCAGTAGCCTGCCGCAGGGGATGGCACTGATGGAGGTATGGGCAGTGGTGGTCATGGTTGTTTTCCATAGACAATAGAGAATGGTGATGTACCTGTAGCAGTGTCAATGTGGGAGTTGTGAGGAAAACTCCGCCCAGGATAGAAGTTCAGACCAATTGTCTTGGCGGTCATTGATGTAAGCATGCAAGAAGGCCTTCAGAAAGCGATTCATTCGCTCGGCTTGTCCATTCGCTTGGGGATGATAGGAAGTTGTTAGGCTGATATTAATACTGAATTTTCGGTAAAGAGCACACTAATATCTAGCAACTAACTGTGGACCTCGTCTGAGACAATGTCCTTGGGTAGGCCATGCAATCTAAAAATATGATGGAAAAATAGGCGGGCCAGCTCTGGAGCAGGTGGTAGGCCTGGTAGAGGGATGAAATGGGCCATTTTTGAAAATCGGTCTATGATTACCCATATTACGGTATGACCCTTCGATGGAGGCAAATCCACGATGAAATTCCTAGACAAATGGGTCCATGGTTCCTCAGGAGCTGGAAGTGGCTGTAGGAGACCCCAAGGTCGAACGACCTGGGGTTTTTGCTGTGCACAGATATTGAGGATTTGACGTATGCTTTAGCATCAGAGACCATAGTAGGCCACCAGAAGAACCGCTGAAGCAGTGCCAAGGTCCAGGCTCTTCCTGGATGACCGGCAAATTTGGAATCATGTGCCCAGCGGAGAACTCTTTCTCAGAGTCGTTGGGGCAGAACCGTCTTCCCTGCAGGGACTGGGTTCATAGCAGATAAACAAATACAGGCTGGATCTATGATGTGACTAGGTTCTTCCAGAATGTCTTCAGGCTCGAAGGATCGTGATAGGGCATCTGCCCAGAGATTTTTGTCGGGTTGGTGGTAACGAAGCTCAAAATCGAATCTGGAAAAGAACAGAGCCCATCGAGCTTGACGGGCATTGAGACGTTGGGCTTGGCTCAGATGTTCCAGATTCTTATGATCGGTGAACACAGTAAATTTGTGTTGTGCACCATCTAGCCATGGGAGCCATTCCTCGAGAGCCAATTTTATGGCCATAACTCACGATCCCCTATGCTGTAATTTTGCTCTACAGATGAAAATTTATGGGAGTAGAGGGAGCACGGGACTATAGTACCGGGTGTAGTGCATTGACTCAGGAACGCCCCAGCCCCAATGGCGGAGGAGCACTTCCACTAGGAACGGACAGTTTGGATCGGGATGATGTAAACAAGACCCCTTCTGAAAGGCTTCTTTGAGGTGGTGGAAGGCTGCGACGGCCTCCGGAGTCCAATTTTGCATATCTCACCCTTTGTGAGTTAAGGCCATCAAACGAGCAGCCAGAGTCGAGTAATATGGGATGAAGTGACGATAGTAGTTGAGGAATCCCAGGAAGCGCTGGAGAGCTTTAAGGCCCATGGGCTGAAGCCAATCCTGGATTCCCTTTAACTTGGCTGGGTCCATGGAGAACCCTTGTTGGGAGATAATATAACCGAGGAAAGGCAGGCTGGTTTTCTCAAACAAGCATTTGTCCAATTTTGCAAAAAGGTGGTTCTCGCGAAGGCATTGGAGGACGGTACGGACATCAGTGTGATGGGTGTCCAGGTCTTATAAAAGACAAGGATATCGTCCAAATAAGCCACTACTTTGGTATACAACAAATCTCTAAAAATTTTGTTCATTTGTTGAAATACTGTGGGTGCATTACAGAGGCCGAAGGGCATCACCAGTTATTCGTAGTGACCATCCCAGGTGTTAAAGGCGGTCTTCCAAATGTCATTGGGATGGATTTGTACCAGGTTATATGCTCCACGTAGATCCAACTTTGTAAATATGGATGCTCCCTTAAGACGATCGAGTGGCCAGGGATACGGGTGATGGCATTTAGGCCGCAGTAGTCAATACATGGCCTAAGTGACCCATCTTTCTTGGTCACAAAAAAAGAATTCCACCCCGGCAGGAGAAGTAGAGGGGCGGATGAATTCCTTCGCAAGGTTTTCTTGGATGTACTCCGTCATGGCCCTTGTCTTGGGATAAGACAGAGGGTAAGTGCGTCCTCAAGAAGGCATGGTCCCTGGAAGGAGACAATCGAACCTCCGAAGAGGCAGAAGAAGGTCTTCTTTTTGCTTGGAGAACACGTCCTCGAAGTCTGAGTAGGGGGCAGGTATGCCAGAGGAAGTGACAGCCAAAGGAACCATGATTGGGGGTACCACTTTCTGGAGACAAGACTGGTGGCAGGTGTGACTCCACTTCGCCAGTTGCAAGGAATCCCAATTAAAGTGGGGAGAATGCTTCTGTAGCCAGGGGAGTCCAAGAACTACCAGGTGGATGGATTTTTCCAACACTAACAGTTCGAGTTCTGCAGTGTGTAGGGCACCAGTGCGCAGCTGGACCGGTTCAATAGTAAGAGAGATTCGGCCAGGTAATGGCTCTCCATAAATTGATGTGATGTATAAGGAGGTCTCGAGAGAGCAGGTCTTTATACCCAGGAGCTGGACAAGGTCCTTGAGAATAAAATTACCCTCTCTCCAGAATCTACAAGAGCAAGAACTGGAAAAGACCAAGAGTTCCAGATCAAGGTAATTGGTACAGATAACTGAGGGGCCGGAGAGGTTGCGCCCAAGTTCAGGACCCCTACTGAACTGGGGCCGGGAAGTTTCCCGGATGGAAAGGACAAGTCTGTAGATGGTGGCCAGGTGCTCTGCAATACAGACACAGACCAGTTTGTCTTCACTGGAGGCACTCTTCTGGTGTCAGCCACCCATGACCCAACTGCATGGGTTCTTCCGTCTTAGTCACCATAGTATCCCTGCTTGGGGCAGGGTCGGTTGTCGATGATGAATGGGACCAAACCCAAGAAGGCTTCTGGTGAAGCTCTTGGAGACAGTGGTCAATTTGGCCTGTCAAGTGTATAAGGTCCTCAAGAGATGAAGGGAGCTCCCTTGCAGCCAGCTCATCCTTCAGCTGTGAGGAAAGTCCATCCAGGTAAATAGCTCCAGGTGAGCTCCATGGCCAAAGTCTGTAACTCGAAGGTATAGTCAAAGAGACTTCTTTGACCTTGACGGAGGTGTAGTATGCTGGTGCTTGCCACGGCATGCTGCCTGGAATCATTGAAGGTCCATTGAAAAACAGCCACAAACTGAGACAGTTCCTTTAGCAAGGAATCTGAGTGTTCCCACAGGGGGGAAGCCCAAGTCAGAGCCTTCCCTTCGAGACAGGATAAGATGAAGGTGATTTTGGTCAGTTCATCCTTGAAGACCGAGGGCTGCTGAGTGAATTGCATATAGCATTGGTTAATGAACCCTCTGTAGAGTCTGGAGTCACCGTTGAAGCGCAGGGGCGCTGGTAGGGCCAACAAGCCTCAAGGCATCGATGGAGATAGCTGTGGATGAGGAAGATCCAGAGTAGAAGCAGGAATTTTAGTGAGGGCATCAAGACGGGCGTGAAGGCTATCCATGTAGGAGGCCAATGCCTCAAGAAACTGCTGCTATTCTTATACCTTGGATGCCAGGTCTGGGATGGCCTGGAGGGCACGTGGCTCCACCGAGTCCATGGCCTTTGCAACCTGTTGCGTCGGAAGTGGACCCTTGGGTCGAGGTGAGGTTGACGCAACACGTAGGTAAGGACCTATGGGTCCCCAACATCGGCAGGTGGAGTGGGCTGATAGGCAGAGGCTGCTGGAGCTTCATCTAACCCAGCCTTCTTTCCACACGGGTTGAACCTTTGGGTGCCGGAGCCGGCAGGACTTAGGTGAGCCTCGAGATAGAACAATGAGAGAAGTTGGTTCAGCCCAGAGACAGCAGGCAAGGGATGAAGTAGTCCTACTCTGGACTGGGTAAGATAATGGAAACTCAGGCACCAATGAGACAAAGGCAGACTGAGGGCGCTCGAGCAATGATAGGTCGAAGCCTAGTAAGTCCATGTCCAAGCAGTAGGTAGAAGAGGCATCCAATGGTAAGCTTGAGTCAGGGCCGGTGGCAATCCAGGGGCTGTGGCAAGCAATGCTGAGGTCTGATCATGGAGAAGTCAATAGTGTAGTCGGACGAAGTAGTGGTCTGGATCTGGAGATAGGGAATACGGAGTCAGGCAAAGCAGAGGTCTGGGTTTGAAGAAAGGCTGTAGCATGGTCAGACAAAGCAAGGTCAAAGTCTGTATAATCAACCCAAAGCATAAGCAGGGCAGGAACAAGGAGAACAGGAACCAGGAACGATGAGGATCAGGAATGAGGAGTAGTGACGAATCTCTTAGCAGCAATGAGTACTCGAGTACCAAGAAGACCTGGTGCAAAGGCAACGCTATGGAGTGAGGCCTGAGCTTAAATACTATACAGAGGTTGACGTCATCATCCGGGGCCATGGCCAGGTTCCCACCGATGTCCCTTTGTAAGGATCAGCGTTGCATGCGCACGCACCTAGGGAGGGGCGCGGCGCGAGTGGTGGCGTATCTCTGCGGGCCACGCGAAGAGGCCCAATGAGTGGTGGCATCAGGACCAGGAACACTCGAGACTGCAGCGGGGCCGAAGGCACCAGGGGAGGCCCAAGGACGGAGCTGGCAGCCCACTGCCCCCAGCAAGGAGGAACCAGAGGCTGGAGTCCTTAAGAAAAGGTAGGAGGGCTGTGCCGCGGGTCTGCTGCAGACAGCACGCATAGGGATGTGCATTCGTTTTGAACGAATGCGCAATCCGAAACTTATAGGTCCCTATTCATTGCATTCGTGGGTTCCCGAAACGTATGGCGAACCCCCACGAATGCAACGTATCATTAACGAATAAATCCCCCACCCTCCTGACCCCCCCCCCTCCCCAAGACTTGCCAAAAGTCCCTGGTAGTCCAGCAGGGGTCCTGGAGCGATCTCCTGCACTCGGCCGTCGGCTGCCGGTATTCAAAATTGCACTGATAGCCTTTGCCCTTACTATGTCACAGGGGCTACCGGTGCCATTGGTCGGCCCCTGTCACATGGTAGGAGCAATGGAGCCCCTGTGACATAGTAAGGGCAAAGGCTATCAGTGCCATTTTGAATACCTGCAGCCGACGGCCGAGTGCAGGAGATCGCTCCAGGACCCCCGCTGGACCACCAGGGACTTTTGGCAAGTCTTGGGGGGAGGGTCAGGAGGGTGGGGGGTTGTAGTTAATTAAATTTAAAGGGTTGGGTTGGGGTTTTTTTCAACTTTAATGGGAAACAAATACCATATGTAACTAATGGACGAATCGGGGTCCCCTGAAAATGGATGCAACGGATTTGGGTCCCAACGAATACGAATACCGAATCGGATGAATCCATCCCTGCTGCACATCCCTAACAGCCACTCCTCATCTGCCACCTGCCCTGATCACAGCCTGTTCTACCACGCCTCTGCTGAATCTATTCTGGATTTGTCCTCTCAGACTTCGACCTGTTGATACTCGGGCACCTTCTGTCTTGTTCCCAGTTCTCCTTGGTATCCGAGTCTCTGGAACTCTGCCTCATCTGGACTTGTTCTCCAGTTTCAGTCACCGCTGCTGGACTCTGGCTGATTCTCACATCACTTCTGGGAAGACATCAGATGGAGGCCCACCTAAGATCAGTCGGCCACGATACCCAAGGGCTCAACCTGCGGGGAATAGGGATGTGAATCGTTTTAGGACGATTAAAATTATCGTCCGATAATTTTAATATCGTCTTAAACCGTTATGGAACACAATACAATACAGATTCTAACGATTTATCGTTATAAATCGTTAGAATCGTGAGCCGGCACACTAAAACCCCCTAAAACCCACCCCCGACCCTTTAAATTAAATCCCCCACCCTCCCGAACCCCCCCCAAATAACTTAAATAACCTGCGGGTCCAGCGGCGGTCCGGAACGGCAGCGGTCCGGAACGGGCTCCTGCTCCTGCATCTTGTCGTCTTCGGCCGGCGCCATTTTCCAAAATGGCGCCGAAAAATGGCGGCGGCCATAGACGAAAAAGATTGGACGGCAGGAGGTCCTTCCGGACCCCCGCTGGACTTTTGGCAAGTCTCGTGGGGGTCAGGAGGCCCCCCACAAGCTGGCCAAAAGTTCCTGGAGGTCCAGCGGGGGTCAGGGAGCGATTTCCCGCCGCGAATCGTTTTCGTACGGAAAATGGCGCCGGCCATACGCGTATGGCCGGCGCCATTTTCCGTACGGAAAATGGCGCCGGCAGGAGATCGACTGCAGGAGTCGTTCAGCGAGGGTTCCGGCGCCTCGCTGAACGACCTCCTGCAGTCGATCTCCTGCCGGCGCCATTTTCCGTACGAAACGATTCGCGGCGGGAAATCGCTCCCTGACCCCCGCTGGACCTCCAGGAACTTTTGGCCAGCTTGTGGGGGGCCTCCTGACCCCCACGAGACTTGCCAAAAGTCCAGCGGGGGTCCGGAAGGACCTCCTGCCGTCCAATCTTTTTCGTCTATGGCCGCCGCCATTTTTCGGCGCCATTTTGGAAAATGGCGCCGGCCGAAGACGACAAGATGCAGGAGCAGGAGCCCGTTCCGGACCGCTGCCGTTCCGGACCGCCGCTGGACCCGCAGGTTATTTAAGTTATTTGGGGGTGGGGGATTTAATTTAAAGGGTTGGGGGTGGGTTTTAGGGGGTTTTAATGTGCCGGTTTTTCGATTTTTCGATTTTTCGATTTTTTAACGATTTTTCACGATTTTTCACGATATTTTACCCCCCCAAACGGCAACAATACGATTCCCTCCCCCTCCCAGCCGAAATCGATCGTTAAGACGATCGAGGACACGATTCACATCCCTAGCGGGGAATGAGGGCTGGTATTGGCAAAGTTCCAGCTGACCTCCGTCAGTCAGCCAGCTCTGCCTGCTGACAGTGGGGACCTAAAGCACTCGCCCTGTAGGTAGTGCCAACCCTACCTCAGTCCAAGGGTCCACCTCCTGTGCAACAGTGAGGTGGCCAAATTTGCAGATAAGACAAAATTATTCCACATTATTACATCACAATCAGATTGTAAGAAGTTGCAGGAGGACCTTGTGAGACTGGGCTTTGAAATGGAAGATGAAATTTAATGTGGACAAGTGCAAAATGATGCACATAGAGGTAGATCTTAAAAACATACACACGCGTACTTTTGTTCGCGCTATCGGCGCGAACAAAAGTACACCGGATTTTATAAGATACGCGCGTAGTCGCGCGTATCTTATAAAATCAGGGGTCGGCATGCGAAAGGCTGCGCAAAATCGGCAGCCTGCGTGTGCCGAGCCGCGCAGCCTGCCTCTGTTCCCTCCACGTCCCCCCACCTTCCCCTCCCTTCCCCTTATGCCTGCCTGAAGCAGGCGTAACTTGCGCGCGCCGCCTCGGCATCCCCCGGCACAGGCCACAGTGCCGGGGACTCGGGACCATCCTCCCAGCCTGTCCCCGAACCGTCGCCACGCCCCCGGACCCACCCTAGACCGCCCCTGACCCCGGACACGCCCCAGACACGACGCCCCTCCCACCCCTTTTACGAAGCCCCGGGACTTGCACGCGCCGGTGGCCTATGCAAAATAGGCGCGCCAGTGCCCTGCGCGCGTAAATCCGGCAGGATTTACGCGCGCAGGGCTTTTAAAATCTAGCCCATAGTGAAAAGTAATCCAAACTGTAGTTACACAGTGTTAGGTTCCATGTAAAGAGTTACCTCCCAGGAAAAGGATCTAGGCATCATTGTGGACAATTCTTTGAAATCCTTGCCTCAGTGTGTGGTGACAATAAAAAAAACCCAAACAAACAAGAATTAGTAGAAAAGGAATAGAGAACAAAATGGAGAATGTCATAATATCTCTATATCGCTCCATGGTGAGACTGCATCTAGAGTACTGTGTGCAATTCTGGTTGCCACACCTCAAAAAAGATATAGTTGAACTGGAAAAGGTACAGAGAAGGACAACCAAAAAGATAAAAGGAATGGAACGGCTCATCTTCAAACTAAGGCTAAAGATGCAAGGGCTGTTCAGCTTGGAGAAGAGCTGGATGAGGATAGATATGAAGGAGGTCTATAAAATCATGAATGGAGTTTAATAGGTAATGTGAATAAGTTGTTTACTCTTCACAAAATGCAAAGACTAGGCAATCTTCATGAAGTTAGTAAGTAGCACATTTAAAACAAATTGGAAAAAATGCCTTTTTACTCAATGTACAATTAAGCTCTGAAATTCATTGCTTGAGCATGAGGTAAATAGCATGGCTGGGCTTAACAAGGGTTTGGATAAGTTCATAACAGAAATGTCCATAATTAGTTATTAACTAGTCGGACTTGGGGAAAAACCATTACTTATCCCAGGACGTTAGCAGCATGGGATTTATTTGGGATCCTGACAGCTACTTGTGACCTGGATTGGCCACTGTTGGAAACAGGATACTGGGCTTAAGGTAACCAGGTAACTTTAGGCAAGTATCCAAGGCATTTGGCTATCTTTAGCCAGATAACTTGTCTTCTCATTGGCTTTCTGAATATGGACCACTGGATACATAGCTGATCTGTTTTTATATTCTGTATTAGATGAGTACTAAAGGCAGGATTATTTTTTTCTCTACTAATTTGTCTGAGGGCCATAGTTTCAAGGGAGGAATTCCTTAGTGCATATTCAGTTATTTATTTATTGCTTTAGTGGATTTATGTCTGCTTTAACCCATCTACAAAAATAGCTTAAAGAAAAGCAAGGTGAGAGTGCTGTAGTGCAGTGAGTATATTCTTATTTCTGAAGCCTTATCATAGGAATATCGGGAATTAGCCTGTTCATTTGTGCTTTCAGCCTGAACTCTGTGCCAAATGTTTGCAGCTAATAGTGGCTGTTTTCTGACCTTTTCATTTTTCCCTAGAGTATAGCAGGAATGTTCATACATATCTAAGCAATATGACATTTCTTGACACAGAATTTGTTATATTAACTTATAATATTTAAAATAAGCATAACAAAAGCATAAAAAGAAATCTAAGGAGATTTCAAATGCTTTTTTCTTTATTTTTTGAACAGTCAACTGAGTCATGCATGGCCTACAAACTGTAATAGTTTCCAACTCCATAGAGAGATGCTTTATTAGACAAACAAAAGGTTTATTGTTTCTCTCTTCACTTTTAAATGTGCCATTATCCTAGAATAGTGCATGTGAGGATTAACTTGAGGAAAGGACATTGGCCCAATGTGTGTATGAACCTTTATAATCGGAAAGAGATTCAGTGAAGCTGCCTAATATGCAGAGAGATTTTCCAACATATTGCCAGCAAAATATGAGATGCCACGTTTACATTATAAAATGAAAAATAAAGAAATTTTCAGAGGTGTGGTTAAATGAAGAAAAAAATTATTAAAGGCCAGACCATGGCAAGCTGAATTTCCAGAGAGATCTTCACTCTGTATCCTAGGCTACATGGTTTCACAAGGGGAATATTTCCCAAACAACTTGTTTAATGTCTTTAAAGTGACCAGAGTAGTAGATTAAGGAATTGCAGCTGATGTGGCCGACCTGGATATCAGTAAAGTCTTTGACATTGTTCCTCATAGAAGACTGGCGGACAAGCTATCTAGGTTGGGTGTGGAAAGAAGTGTTATAAACTGGGTGAGACAGTGGTTCAACATCAGGACTCTGAGAGTTGTATCAAAGGGGTACACTCTGTGATAGGAAAGTGGCCATTAAAGCGTCACAGAGATCAATACCGTCACCTTCAATATATTTATTATGGAAGGTCTACAAGGAAAGTTGTACCCCTTTGCAGATACCAAAATCTGCAACAGAGTAGATAATATTTTGAATCTCTAGATCACCTTTCCAATTTTATCTCAAGGCAATTTACAACATTGTTTCACATATAAGTCCCTGCCCCAATGAGTTTACAATCTAAGAGTTCCGTTTACAAAAATGTGTTAGGCATTTACCACAAACAGCATTTTCCATGCTGCAAATGACCAAATACAGTGATAACATGTGTAATTTAAAATTAATCTGTCCCCGACACTGTAAGTATGCTAATGAGATGATTAGCATGCATGTGCATAATAATCAGCTTTATTACTAGCTTAATATAGACAAATCAGGTAACATAGCATGCCTCAAAAATCACAAGCCACATTATTTAATTCAAAGCTATATCTCAAGAGTTGTAGCAAACTTCCACTGGGAGCATGGAGATGCTAAAGTGAGTCTCTATGTCCTCAGGGCCATGATTTAAAGGGGGCTGATCTGTCCTGATAAATCTCCCTATCAAGTGTGGTAAAGACCTTAGGGGGTGTCTTGAGACCACTGTCCCACCCCTCTCACCCCCACTGCCCCTTGAGGTGGCTAACGTCCCCAAAATGAACTTGAATAAGATTGTGGCATAGGCCATTCCCCCAAACCCGGCCCCTTTTTAAAACTTCCCTCTCTGGAGGCAAGCTCCATCCCCCACCCTCTTGAACCTCCCTGGACTTACTAAATTTTCCCTGACAGATTAGAGGGGGCCTGGAACATGATATAAAAAACAATATCCTCCGCTTATGGAAAAAAAAGCTGTGTTACATGCATTTGCATGCATAAAATTGCCTACTGCATGCAAAGCAGCTTATGCATAGCAATCCATCGCTAATAAAATAAATCGGCTCACTTTGAAAAAAATCAGCCCCATCATTATATCTCTTTTGAGAGCACTAACACAACTCCTCCCCTATGCTCCCACAGGAAATGTAAAGTAGGGATGTGAATCATTTTTTAACGATTAAAATTATCATCCGATAATTTTAATATCGTCTTAAATTGTTATAGAACACAATACAATAGAAATGCTAACGATTTATCGTTAAAAATCGTTAAATCATGTTAGTGCGCACTAACGGGAGTTAGTGCGCACTAACTGAAAATGATACAAATTGACACTTTCCAGGTCAGTAAAGGTCAGTTAGGAATGAATATGTGTTCCTATTGGCTGGCTGCCCTCTTATCTATTGATGTTAACCAGGTTCCCACTGAGGTGATGGTTGGGGGGATGGGAAATGGAAACTCAGGAACACTAACAGAAAATGATACAAATTATTGACACTTTCCAGTTCAGTAAAGGTCAGTTAGGAATGAATATGTATTCCTATTGGCTGGCTGCCCTCTTATCTATTGATGTTACCAAGGTTCCAACTGAGGTGATGGTTGGGGGGATGGGAAATGGAAACTGTTGGTACTTGACAAAAAAATAATGTGATCAGTCAATATGACTAGAACCTGTGCCCTATTCCTGATACCAGGGTGTTGTGATCTTCCTGCACTCAGTGCCCTATCCCTGATACCAGTCTGAGACAGCTCCCTCCCTGCATTACTAGTGAGAGGCTGGCTTCACAGACAGGGGGGAGCTGCCTGACCCTCATTCCTGACTTCCCCCATGTCCCAGCCAGTGAATGGTGTGTGGGTGAGGGGGGGGGGGGAGGATGGTGAAGTCTGAGACAGTCCCTCACTGCATTACTAGTGAGAGGCTGGCTTCACAGACAGGGGGGAGCTGCCTGACCCTCACTCCTGACTTCCCCCATGTCCCAGCTAGTGGATGGTGTGTGGGTGAGGGGGGGGGGGGAGGATGGTGAAGTCTGAGACAGCTCCCTCCCTGCATTACTAGTGAGAGGCTGGCTTCACAGACAGGGGAGCTGCCTGACCCTCACTCCTGACTTCCCCCATGTCCCAGCTAGTGAATGGTGTGGGTGAGGGGGGGGGGGAGGATGGTGAAGTCTGAGACAGCTCCCTCCTGCATTACTAGTGAGAGGTTGGCTTCACAGACAGGGGGGAGCTGCCTGACCCTGACTCCTCCGGGGTATTGTGATCTTCCTGCACACAGTGCCCTATCCCTGATACCAGGTGTTGTGATCTTCCTGCATGCAGTGCCCTATCCCTATTAATACCAGGAGTGTTGTGATCTTCCTGCACGCAGTGCCCTATCCCTAATACCAGGGGTGTTGTGATCTTCCTGCATGCAGTGCCCTATCCCTGATACCGGGATGTGTGCAAGAAGATCACACACCCCCGGTATCAGGAATAGGGCACTGTGTGCAGGAAGATCACAACACCCCCGGTATCAGGAATAGGGCACTGTGTGCAGGAAGATCACAACACCCCTGGTATTAGGGATAGGGCACTGTGTGCAGGAAGATCACAACACTCCTGGTATTAATAGGGATAGGGCACTGTGTACATGAAGATCACAACACCCCTGGTGCCAGGGTTAGGGCACTGTGTGCAAGAAGATCACAACACTCCTGGTATTAATAGGGATAGGGCACTGTGTGCAGGAAGATCACAACACCCTTGGTGTCAGGGTTAGGGCACTGTGTGCAGGAAGATCACAACACTCCTGGTATTAATAGGGATAGGGCACTGTGTGCAGGAAGATCACAACACCCCTGGTGCCAGGGTTAGGGCACTGTGTGCAGGAAGATCACAACACTCCTGGTATTAATAGGGATAGGGCACTGTGTGCAGGAAGATCACAACACCCCTGGTGCCAGGGTTAGGGCACTGTGTGCAGGAAGATCACAACACTCCTGGTATTAATAGGGATAGGGCTCTGTGTGCAGGAAGATCACAACACCCCTGGTGCCAGGGTTAGGGCACTGTGTGCAGGAAGATCACAACACTCCTGGTATTAATAGGGATAGGGCACTATGTGCAGGAAGATCACAACACCCCTGGTGTCAGGGTTAGGGCACTGTGTGCAGGAAGATCACAACACTCCTGGTATTAATAGGGATAAGGCACTGTGTGCAGGAAGATCACAACACCCCTGGTGCCAGGGTTAGGGCACTGTGTGCAGGAAGATCACAACACTCCTGGTATTAATAGGGATAGGGCACTGTGTGCAGGAAGATCACAACACCCGTGGTGCCAGGGTTAGGGCACTGTGTGCAGGAAGATCACAACACTCCTGGCATTATTAGGGATAGGGCACTGTGTGCATGAAGATCACAACACCCCTGGTGCCAGGGTTAGGGCACTGTGTGCAAGAAGATCACAACACTCCAGGTATTAATAGGGATAGGGCACTGTGTGCAGGAAGATCACAACACCCCTGGTGTCAGGGTTAGGGCACTGTGTGCAGGAAGATCACAACACTCCTGGTATTAATAGGGATAGGGCACTGTGTGCAGGAAGATCACAACACCCCTGGTGCCAGGGTTAGGGCACTGTGTGCTGGAAGATCACAACACTCCTGGTATTAATAGTGATAGGGCACTGTGTGCAGGAAGATCACAACACCCCGGTGCCAGGGTTAGGGCACTGTGTGCAGGAAGATCACAACACTCCTGGTATTAATAGGGATAGGGCACTGTGTGCAGGAAGATCACAATACCCCTGGCATCAGGGTTAGGGCACAAGTTCTAGTCACATTGACTGATCACATTACTTGTTTTGTCAAGCTACCAACTGTTTCCATTTCCCATCCCCCATATACTGTCAGTGGGAACCTTGGTAACATGAATAAATAAGAGGGCAGCCAATAGGAATACATATTCATTCCTAAACTGACCTTAACTGACCTGAAAAGTGTCAAATTGTATCATTTTCAGTTAGTGCGCACTAACTCCCGTTAGTGCGCAGTAATCAGAAAAAACGATTGTTAACGATTTTTTAACTAAAAAATCGTGCCTAACACGATTTTCTTGCCCTGCCACACGATTTCTATCGTTAAGACGATATGGAACACGATTCACATCCCTAATGTAAAGTGCCAAAGTGCCTGATGTACATGTACACTACCCCCAAAGGCATAAAAAAGTCCTGGGGTTCTTAGCGTTTTTACTTCCTACTCCCTTGTAGGTCATTTTCAGATTTCTCTATATTTTGTATACAAAGCAAGTAATAGTGCCCTACCTCAATACTGATATGTGATTTCACATTGCAAGGCCTTCCTATACTCACGTTATACTTAGCATTTAATGAACCCTAGAAATGTTTAGGCTCTAAACTCACACTCAGTACTACCAGATTTTTTTCCTTACTCAACACACCCTTTCACTCACAGGTCTAATTAAATACATAGAATTATTTATTTTCACTACTAGCGCTGCTCTCAGCAATCTCTTTACTCTGACATCACAGCTCTGCCACCATGCTGTCATCAGACTGTCAGCGTTATTTGTATGCTTTAGTGAACTCCATCAATATATTAGTTGTTCTCCAGACATAACAGTGTTTTTAAGCCTTGCTTCAAATTTCCTCAAATAGTTCAACAGGTTAGTTTTACTTCCCGTTTTCTATAGTGATATCATACCATTCTATTTAACCCACTTTCCTCTTTGAATTTTATTACCTTCCAGATATTATTCCAAGTTGACACTCAAGTGTTTAAAATAATAAAATCCACAATAAAACTCATAGGTCAGTCAGTCTTTAACTCCCTTTACAGCAACTTTTTTTTATAGGGATTTAATCCTTTTTTAGTAGTTTTTTCTAGTTGTTTTTTTCAACTCCCTTATTCCTGCCTCTTTTTAGATTCTTCCACATTCTGTATACACTACCAGCAATAGTGACCTGATTACAGACGTGGTATGTACCTTTATTTGTAAACGTTTTTCTACACACATTAAATTCAGTACTTTACTGAGTTTATTCAGTAGTCCAAGAAATGTTTTAAACACTTAACAAATTAAACATTATCTGGTTCTTTGAGATCCCCTGCAGTTTATTTTGTTTGAATATACTTTAATACGCATGCTTTCATATTTCTTTCAGACATTTTCAAATTGTCTTTTGCAGTATGGTGTCTATATATTTTTGACACAATCTTCTGACACATTTTTCTGATCCATTTTAGCCATTTTGATCTCTTTGTTTAATTGACTGTTTCATTTGTTTAAATGCCTCTTAATATTTATTTTATTTCAAAGTATTGTTCCTCCCGATGAAGTCATGGTGAAACATGGTCCCGTGTCGGGGAACAGAGGAATTGTGAAAAGTACTGCAAACAGTTCAATAATTGTCATTTATTTAATTTTTGAATATAATATAATATTTTGAAGTTTGTCGTATGAATCTCCAGACCACTGATATTTTACAACACAACCCCTATGCCTTTTTACTAATTCAGATTTGGTGTGATTTGCATTTTTTTATACATCCTTAGTGGTGAAGAACTGTAAGTGAACATAATTTGAGAAAAATAAACTAGAGGGTATGAAACTATTAAAGGTAACTGGGTGTGTAAAACCTGTGCAAACCCTCAAAATCAGCAATTACCCTAAAAAAGGGCATTTGGAAAGAACCAAGAAGACAACTGAAGAAGAGAAGGCAGCAGTGAATTCTGCAATTAAAAACAGAAGCAGTAGGAGTGGAGCAATGCATGAAAGAAAGGCTGAAAAATCCCCAATGTGTACTTCGAGGGCTAAAGTGGGAGGAAGAATGGCATCAAAATTCCAAGGCCTCAGGAGGGGCAAATTTGTACCAGGAGTGGCATGAAAGATACAAGGAATGCAAGTGTGCACAGCAATGGATACACAGGGCAAGACCAAGAGTTAGCAAATAGCATAAAGGAAGAACCTCAAAGGAAAAACCTCAAAGAAACCCAAAGGAAACCTCAAAGGAAAAACCTCAAACAAGCCCAGAGGAGCAAGCACACTAAGGTACTTAGACTGGCTTGAAGCACTATCAGTGTTGCCCATAAGAATCCACCAAACACCTCAATATCATAACAAGATCTTCATTCAAAAATTGGAAGAAGGATCCAACAGAAGAAAATAGGATAATGCATAAGCATTGGCAAGTTAAATGTAAGACATATTGATAAGACAGGCTAAGAGAGAATTTGAATAGAAGTTGGCCGTAGAGGCAAAAATTCACAGTACAAACTTTTTTAAATATATCTGAAGCAGAAAGCCTGTGAGGGAGTCAGTTGGACCATTAGATGAACGATGATTGAGGGGATAAAGGGGCACTTAGAAAGATTAAATTATTTCTTTGCTTCGGTGTTTACTGAAGAGGATGTTGGGGAGGTACCCATAATGGAGAAGGTTTTCATGGGTAATGATTCAGATGGACTGAATCAAATCACGGTGAACCTAGAAGATGTGGTAGGCCTGATTGACAAATTGAAGAGTAGTAAATCACCTGGACCAGATGGTATATACCCCAGAGTTCTGAAGGAACTGAAAAACGAAATTTCAGACCTATTAGTAAAAATTTGTAACCTATCATTAAAATCATCCATTGTACCTGAAGACTGGAGGGTGGCTAATGTAACCCTGATATTTAAAAAGGGCTCCAGGGATGATCCGGGAAACTACAGACCAGTAAGCCTGACTTCAGTGCCAGGAAAAATAGTGGAAAGTGTTCTAAATATCAAAATCACAGAACATATAGAAAGACATGGTTTAATGGAACAAAGACAGGATGGCTTTACCCAAGGCAAGTCTTGCCTCACAAATCTGCTTCACTTTTTTGAAGGAATTAATAAATATGTAGATAAAGGTGAACCGGTAGATGTAGTGTATTTGGATTTTCAGAAGGCATTTGACAAAGTTCCTCATGAGAGGCTTCTAGGAAAAGTAAAAAGTCATGGGATAGGCGGCGATGTCCTTTCGTAGATTACAAACTGGCTAAAAGACAGGAAACAGATAGTAGGATTAACTGGGCAATTTTCTCAGTGGAAGGGAGTGGGCAGTGGAGTGCCTCAGGGAACTGCATTGGGACCCGTACTTTTTAATATATTTATAAATGATCTGGAAAGAAATACGATAAGTGAGGTAATCAAATTTGCAGATGATACAAAATTGTTCAGAGTAGTTAAATCACAAGCAGATTGTGATAAATTGCAGGAAGACCTTGTGAGACTGGAAAATTGGGCATGGAAATGGCAGATTAAATTTAATGTCGATAAGTGCAAGGTGATGCACATAGGGAAAAATAACCCATGCTATAGATTCACAATGATAGTTTCCATATTAGGAGCTACCATCCAAGAAAGAGATCTAGGCATCATAGTGCATAGCACATTCAAATTGTCGGTTCACTGTGCTGCAGCAGTCAAAAAAATAAACAGAATGCTGGGAATTATTAGAAAGGGAATGGTGAATAAAACGGAAAATGTCATAATGCCTCTGTTTCGCTCCTTGGTGAGACTGCACCCTGAATACTGTGTACAATTCTGGTTACCGCATCTCAAAAAATAAATATTTGTGATGGAGAAGGTACAGAGAAGGGCAACCAAAATGATAAAGGGAATGGAACAGCTCCCCTATGAGGAAAGACTAAAGAGGTTAGGACTTTTCAGCTTGGAGAAGAGACGGCTGAGGGGGATATGATAGAGGTGTTTAAATCATGAGAGGTCTAGAACGGGTATGTGAATCCGTTATTTACTCTTTCAGATAATAGAAAGACTAGGGGGCACTCCATGAAGTTAGCATGTGGCACATTTAAAACTAATCGGAGAAAGTTCTTGTTCATTGAATGCGCAATTAAACTCTGGACTTTGTTGCCAGAGGATGTGGTTAGTGCAGTTAGTGTAGCTGTGTTTAAAAAAGGATTGGATAATTTCTTGGAGGAGAAGTCCATTACCTGCTATTAATTAAGTTGACTTAGAAAATAGCCACTGCTATTACTAGCAACGGTAACATGGAACAGACTTAGGTTTTGGGTACTTGCCAGGTTCTTATAGCCTGGATTGGCCACTGTTGGAAACAGGATGCTGGACTTTATGGACCCTTGGTCTGACCCAGTATGGCATGTTCTTATGGAGGGGTCAGGGAGAACTTGGCTGGACTTAGCCTAGGCACTGAGTCTTTGCTGAGAGATAAGAAGGAAATGGAAAGCTTCATGTAGGCCTGTTCCAATTTTTTTTGAGGGGGAGTGGTTTGGGATGGTTAATGTGATTTTTTGGGGTTTGTGAAATGAACTGAGACAAAAAAAATTAAACAAACTAGAAAATGAAAAAAAATAAAACAAAATATAATAAAAAACTGAAGCCAAATTATTGGGCCTGCATATCTACTTTTTTTCCAGCTAAATGTTACCATTACCATACAGCACAAATATTTGCCTAAGCCACCATCACTGTAGCATAAGAGTTTGAAAATGAACCTCAATGTTATTATTTTGATTTTTTGTTCTGCAGTCTGTTCTAGCTGCTGAGTGGGTCAGACTGTAGTAGAGAATTTTGTATTGTTAACTTCCGTATTTATATTTTATGATATTGAATTTATATTGATATTATACATGTTATGCTATTGGACTCATTGTAAAACATGTTAGGTGTAGGCTTTGCTTGCAGAAAGGCATGAGTAAACTGAAATTACAATAACAGTCATCTTTCATTTTGAATCAGTTCTTTACTGTGGATCAGGATGTCCATCTGGACAGAGGAAGAAACAGTAGCAATGGTGACAGCATTGGCGACATAAAGCAAGGTTGGAAAACATCTTTATTTTTATTATGGCTAATTAATTTGTATTAATTAAAATGCAAAACAATTCAAATTTATGCAAATGTGCCACACCGTTGCTGCAGAATTAAAAAAAAATTTCCTGTAGAATTGTCTCATTCTGCAGAATCTACCCCTGAGCTAGTGCAGGAAATGGCGCTGTGCTTATACCTTTCATAAAAATATGGCCTTGATCAAATAAAGAAAAAAAATATGGCTAGGGGTGGTCGGTGCTGGAAGTCAGGGCTGTGCAAGCAGAAAATAGTGCCAGACCATATAAAACAAAAATCAGTTCAGCCTTTCTTGCCTGTTCCAAGTTTGCCACCTTTTTAATCTGCTAGAGCAGGGGACTGAAAAATAAGAAGGCTTTACTGTTCAGGAAAGGGGAGCATTAGAAATCTTACAGGAGTCATTCTGCAGAGAGCTAGTGAAAAGGTAAAACAAAGTCTCTTGTGATAAACAAATTGAATTATTCTCAATAACTAGTTCCTACTTTAAATGTATTGTTAACTGCCATCAGGCTATGTAAACTAATTTATATTTTTTAAAAAGCAACAAACCCCTCCCCGCAAATGTAATAACGATTGGACTACCAATTTGATAAATTCCATTGCTCAAAAGCAATTTTGTGGTCTTCACTTCTTGTCAGGTAATTGCTCCCTCCTTCTTTATTCCAATTCATTTCATGCCTTAGTAGTCACAGACATATTAAAATAGTTCTCTACCAGTTTGTTAGCATTTTACAGATGCATTTCTCCCAGGAGGAGGTCTGCACGCTCTGCAAACAGAATACCAAGAGGCAAGGGAACCTGGAACAGATTCAGAGGTAGGTAATGGTTTCTTGTGCACCTAAGATTTGAAATATGAATTTGGGATTGCCAGGATAAAAAGTATTCAATAGATGGAACAAAATGATTATCAATTATTTTCTCTGTACATACCTCAGAGAATTCCAGGGGAAGAGAAACCTGCACGCCTATGTTGTAGGGATGTGCCTCTCTTGCCTTTGCTGCTACCCTGCCTCATCTTGAGACCTGCCTTTCTCCTGCTTCAGTGTCATTTGGTGACATTGTAGAACTGCTGTTGAAGCCCAGTCTGTTCCTTCAGCTCTGCCTCTCTATTATTTATATTGGTGTTGTTTTTGTCCCTAAAAAAAAAAAAGTGAAGAAAAACTGATTCTCTTCTCTTGCCACTCTCTGGATGTCTTGTAGTGCCATTCTTACAGCCTTACTTTTGATGCTGCCTGACCTACTCCTGCTGCAGCTGCTTCCCAGTTGTGCCCTTCCTCCTTCCCGTGATTTTCTGCCACTGTTGCTACCTGGTGGTCAGCCTGCTTTTGGCCCTCCGATGGTGCCTTGGAGAACTCTTTACATCCTGGCACCATTTTAAGTGTTGCCCCTCTGCCTGTTGCCATACCCCTAACTTTAAAGCATGGGGATATGATGGGGTCCACCTTAACCAGAGTGGAACCAGACTGCTGGCACTAACTTTTAAAAGGAGATAGCACACTTTTTAAATTAGATGATGGGAGAAAGCCAACAGTTGCTCAGAAGTGCATGATTTAGAATGATGAATATCTGAAAGATACTAACATAACAGGGAAGTTAGGGCATCCCAGTTGAAAGGTTGCAATAAATGCTAAAGTGCCTTTAAGTAAAGAGCAGACAGAGCAGACAGACCAAATTACTCCATCAACTGATAAGCAAACAAAAAATATACTTTGAAATGTCTGTATACAAATCTAGAAGTCTAAAAAATAAGATGAGAGAGCTAGAGTGTAATAGCACCGGACGAAGAGGTAGATATAATTAGCATCTCAGAGATCTGGTGAAAGAAGGATAACCAATGAGACCAATGTAATGATAAGATGGATAAAATTGTTGGAGGGGGTGGCACTATATATTAAAGAGAAAACTGAGTCAAACAGGATAAAAGTTCTGTAAGAAACAAAATGCAATTTTGAATCATTATGGATAGAAATTCCAGGTTAAAAACAGAATAAAATAGGAATGAAGGTTTATTTCCATCCACCTAGGCAGCATGAACAAAATAAATTAGGGAAACTAACAAATTCAGCAGCACAGTAATAATGAGTGATTGGGAGGGTGAGGGAAGCTAAGGGATTAGTTTTAAAGGGTCGGGGGTGGGTTTTTTGTTTATCGGCTCGGGCGCAGCCGATAAACAAAACCGCGATCGGGCCGGACGAAAAAAAAAAACACGATGTGAATCGGAACCGGAATCCGAACCGATTCCGGTTCCGATTCACATCTCTATTTTGTAGGAGATTAATGGCACAGTCATACGGACGATGAGGAGGTAATGTATCCGCCCCTAATTTTGAAAAAACATTGGCATAGGAAGCGTAATGGGCCGGTAGCCTAGTAGTACACAAAGCTGTGGGGAGACATCGCCGAATGGATGGTTTCTTCAAGCAAGAATTGTGGCATGAAGAACCCCATTGTGAAAGTTGTAGGGATTCCCACTCAAAGCTAGGAGAATGTTTCCGAAGCCAGGGCAATCCAAGGAATATAGGATGAATAGCTTGGTCCAACATGTGAAAGACTATTTGTTCTTCATGTAGAACACCCGTACGCAAGGTGATCGGTATGGTAGTATGAGTGACTTTCCCTGGTAAGGGCTCGCCTGAATTGGAAGATAGTATTAGTGGCATGGGAGCTAAGTAAGTAAGAATGTACAGGTACTGAACCAGTTGTTTGAGGATGAAGTTACTGCCTGAGCCGGAATCTACAAGAGCCAGAGTATGAAAGTCATCTTTATCACCTATAATGGCAACTGGTACAGTAAGTGGGGAAGTGGAAGAAGTTAGGCCTAGGGAAAGTTCCCCGACTTGACCTAGGCCTGGGAGTTTCCCGAGCGCACTGGGCAACGAGCAAGCACATGTCCAGTTTTTCCACAATATAAGCAAAGACTCTTATGACGATATCGGAGGCGTTCTTCGGGGGTCAATGGACCGCGACCTAGCTGCATAGGTTCCTCAGAAACATCCCTGGTGGTCACAGTCTGCGGCTTGGGAAAAGGCGAATGACGAGAAGACCTGAAAATAGGTGGAGGTCTTCTAGAAGATGAAAATTCCCGAGACCTCTCCTGGAGTCGATGGGCAATATGGCCAGCCAAATCAATCAAAGCTTCCAGGGAAGAAGTTAGCTCATGGGCTGCCAATTCATCTTTTATCTGAGAGGCAAGACCATCAAGAAAAATGGAACACAGACAGTCTTCACCCCAATGAAGTTCAGATGCCAATGTATGGAATTGGATTACATAATCCATCAGGAGTCGGGATCCCTGTCGCAAATGCAGCAACGTACTACCGGAAATCGTCTGTCACCCAGGATCATCAAAGATGGTACGAAACAACGACAGGAATGCTTGAAGATCTTGCAGGACCGGATCAGCTCGTTCACACAATGGTGAAGCCCACACCAGCGCTTTCTCATCCAAGAAGGAGAGAATGAAAGTCATTTTAATAAGGTCTGTGGGAAAAGAGCGGACTGAAAACAAAAGAGCATGTGACACTGATTGATAAAGCTGCGACACAGCTGAGGTTCCCCGGCATAATACGGAGGAACCGGAAGTGGCAGGACTGGTCGTGTGGTAGGCGCGGAAAGTGAAGAATCACCAGCTGAGGAAGCCCCCTGTTGTGTGGAGTCCAGACGTAGGCTAAGCGATCCACCACTGAAGCAAGAGACTTGAGGATCTTCTGTTGTTCCAGGATTTTCTGAGACAGGTCAGGTATGGCCTGTCAAACAGAAGCCTCTGCCGGGTCCATGGTCTTGGCAATCTGTTGCACCTGTAATGACAGCAGGTGAGAATGTGGACCCCTTGTCCGAGGTAAGGTTGACACAACCTGAAAGGGCAAACCCCTGCAGGTCCCTACCGTCGGAAGGCGAGGCTAATCTAGATGGCGAAAATGTTCAAACTCAGTCCAAAATCAGAAGTCCAAGAATTGCCAATAGTTAATCCAAAGTCCGAAGCAAGAAACCAGTATGTGGTCCAAAACCAGAAGTATTGCAGAAACCAGTCTGTTTCTGGGTAATTTTCACAAGTAATGTATACATTACTCACACAGGTGATATCAATGTACTCATACAAGCGTTGTGCGCGTATCTAATTATGCGCATGCTAATTTTTTATGTGTACATGTGCACTCCCGCTGATTTGTGCACACATAATTTCAAATACTCAAACATACATGCAAGCAATTAGGCAGATGGTTTCTATGTGGGATTGTCCACTCACTCATCATGACACACCTAGGGCCAAGTGTTAATGATATACACAATGATATGCCTGTAGATTATTAAGCAATCAAGGGGAAGCTCTTCCAGTTTATGCATAATCATTGGGGATAATATGAACATTTGACTGCATTGGAGTGTGGAGACGTGGATTGATTATCACAGGTGCATGCTTAGGAGGATAACCTCTGTGACCTTGCAAACCAGATCCAACATTCTCCCTAAGGCTTCCTATGTGGGCAACACCTGGAATGGATTTGTGTATGCAGGTGCTAATGGCCCAGCACAAGGTAGTTCAGAGAACTGAGGATACAATACAATAACATAAGATATCTGGAAAATTAAGCATAGGGAACTTGTCTATAACTTCTATTTATTTCTATGTGTCCTGTATCTCTAAAAGGATCTATACCAGATTTTAGATTTCATCCATGTCTTTTCTTCTTCCCTCCAATCCCGATTTGATGTCCAATCAGTATCAATTTGAACTAGCTGGGGAAAAACCCACATTGCCTGAACCTCAAGCTGCTATACTAGCTCTGTTAAATACCTTCAATCATGTCATTTTTCTAGTCCCTTCCATAAGAACATAAGAAATTGCCATGCTGGGACAGACCAAGGGCCCATCAAGCCCAGCATCCTGTTTCCAACAGAGGCCAAAAACCAGGCCACAAGAACCTGGCAATTACCCAAACACTAAGAAGAACCCATGCTACTGATGCAATTAATAGCAGTGGCTATTCCCTAAGTTTAATTGATTAATAGCCATTAATGGACTTCTCCTCCAAGAACTTATCCAAACCTTTTTTGAACCCAGCTACACTAACTGCACTAACTACCTTCTCTGGCAACAAATTCCAGAGCTTTATTGTGCGTTGAGTGAAAAAGAATTTTCTCCAATTAGTCTTAAATGTGTTACTTGCTAACTTCATGGAATGTCCCCTAGTCCTTCTATTATTCGAAAGTGTAAATAACCGAGTCACATCTACTCGTTCAAGACCTCTCATGATCTTAAAGACCTCTATCATATCTCCCCTCAGCCGTCTCTTCTCCAAGCTGAACAGCCCTAATCTCTTCAGCCTTTCCTCATAGGGGAGCTGTTCCATCCCCTTTATCATTTTGGTTGCCCTTCTCTGTACCTTCTCCATTGCAGCTATATCTTTTTTGAGATGCGGCGACCAGAATTGTACACAGTATTCAAGGTGCGGTCTCACCATGGAGCGATACAGAGGCATTATGACATTTTCCGTTCTATTAACCATTCCCTTCCTAATAATTCCTAACATTCTATTTGCTTTTTTGACTGCTGTAGCACACTGAGCCGACGATTTTAAAGTATTATCCACTATGATGCCTAGATCTTTTTCCTGGGTGGTAGCTCCTAATATGGAACCTAACATCGTGTAACTACAGCAAGGGTTATTTTTCCCTATGTGCAACACCTTGCACTTGTCCACATTAAATTTCATCTGCCATTTGGATGCCCAATCTTCCAGTCTTGCAAGGTCCTCCTGTAATGTATCACAGTCTGCCTGTGATTTAACTACTCTGAATAATTTTGTATCATCCGCAACTTTGATAACCTCACTCGTCGTATTCCTTTCCAGATCATTTATATATATATTGAAAAGCACCGGTCCCAATACAGATCCCTGAGGTACTCCACTCTTTACCCTTTTCCACTGAGAATATTGACCATTTAATCCTACTCTCTGTTTCCTGTCTTTTAACCTGGTTGTAATCCACGAAAGGACATCGTCTCCTATCCCATGACTCTTTAGTTTTCGTAGAAGCCTCTCATGAGGGACTTTGTCAAACGCCTTCTGAAAATCCAAATACACTACATCTACCGGTTCACCTTTATCCACATGTTTATTAACCCCTTCAAAAAAATGAAGCAGATTGGTTAGGCAAGACTTCCCTTGGGTAAATCCATGTTGACTGTGTCCCATTAAATCATGTCTTTCTATATGCTCTACAATTTTGATCTTGAGAATAGTTTCCACTATTTTTCCCGGCACTGAAGTCAGGCTCACTGGTCTATAATTACCCGGATCGCCCCTGGAGCCTTTTTAAATATTGGGGTTACATTGGCCACCCTCCAGTCTTCAGGTACATGGAAGACATGGAAGAGATTGAGGGGGCCAACAAGGAGAGAGTGATTGATTTCTACTGGGAGCTTCCTGAATCCCTCTGAAGGGTCAGATGTAAGAGAACTATTCTTTTGTTTGCTCATTGAAGGGATTTTCAATGGCTATAGATTATCAGCATGGAGATGGGTCATCTGGCTGAAAGGGATGTGAAAGAGTCTTTTTTTTAATAGCTAATTATTGCAGTGTACACTAGTTTGCCTCTCCCCTAGAAACTGAGCTGAGCTGAGCTGTTCCTACTTTCCTGCACAAACGGAACAGAACAGGGAAGGCACAGCAGAGCTGAGTATGTTGGAGCTGCTTATCAAGAGGCAGGAAGTACATGTTACACTTTTTATTACATAGGCTGTATCCTAAAGGGGTATAAAGATATTCTTTTTTTGGGACTATCTCTTCTTTCCCCATCTAAGTTCCCCAAGGGGTAGGTAATTTATGTTGGCAGAGAACCTTCTATGCCAAGGGCAGAAGTGACCTCTAGTGTGTGTGTGAGTGTTTGTATGTGTGTGCTACCATAACTCTATGGAAAAGGTGCTCTTACAAAGAAGGCTGGATTCACTGGATGGGTGTTTAAAACAAAGTTTACTGTGATAGCTCTCAAAAGAAAGAAATGCCTAAAACAGATGTCCAGGTACATCCAGGGCCCCCAGATTTCACCGAGTCAGGATGTTTTCTATATCTAGGGATGTGTCCCTCAAAGCAGGAGCTTAGAACATGCTTATCCTCCATGGGGTAGGTTGGGATCACCTAACAGTGTCTATATCCACTACCACAGTACCTGGGGTCCAAAATCCAAAGTCCAAAATCCAAACTGGCAGTGCCTGTGTCCCAGTGGTGGAAACTCCAGTGGGAGTGTCCTGGTTACTTTCTCTGCTTGCGTCCCTTTCCCTCCTCTTCAAAAGATAGAGCAGTGTCTCCCTGTCAGTGCTAGATTAGGGACCTATCATGTAGAGCATACTGAAACAGTTCCTTCTCCTTTGAAATCCAAAATACTCTGCCACTATCTAATCTGGATTAGCCACTCCTTCTGCCTCAGGGAATCCCAAATTGAGTCTACTTCTGGGGAAGTGCCATATAGAATGGTATGCTCCTTTCTAGCTCTGAACCCGAGGGCTTGGAACTAGGGCCATGTAGTGGAAATCACTGGGGATCTGTACATAAGGAAAAACCACATATGATAGCATTGATATTTTCCTATTTAATTTTGTAGGGGAGCACGTTAGAGGTCCATAAAGGTCATACTGCTGCTTGCAAGTCATGGGCGACAACTCTGATGAAGAGAGCGAGGGAGAGGGAACCCCTGCGGGGCAGGGATGGCCCATGGTGGAGAAGAGGAGCAGGAAGACCCAATGGCTGATCTCCTAGAGGGTGGCCCACAGGACAGCAGTTCGTCTGACCAGTAGCAAGGCACTCAAGATGAAATTGTAGCCAGTCATGAAGAGATGCTGTCGATACAGCAAAGCAGAAGCCTCTTGGAGGAGATATAAGGCCTCCGGGACATGGTGAGGCAGGAAGTGCAGGGCCTCCAAGACACAATCCAGGAGGAAGCGCAGGGCCTCCATGACATCATCCTGGAGGAAATTCAGGGTATGCAGCATGCAGTAAGGCCCTTTGCCGGGCAACAGAGGCCTAAACTGCAGAGTGGAGGGAGATGCTGCAGAGGATGCCCCCCTTCCAACCACAGCCATTAGCGGCTTCATGGCATTTCACGGGGCCCTGGATGCGTTACCCTTATGGCACACCAGGTGCATGGATGGCAAATCCCCATGCTGAAAGTCCTCCTGTGCCCCAGCCATCTACACTTCAGCCTGCACCACCTTGTGCCTGGACGCCATCTCACCAGGCACAGGGTATGCTTGCACCACAGCCGCCTACACCATCCATCACGCTGCCACTGCCACCACCACCACCAGCATCACAACCTAAGCTAGCTCCGGCTGAACCTTCCTGCAGCCATGAAATGAAACTGTCACAAGCTCCTTTGCCCGCTGAGGGCAGCATAAGCAGTGGCAGAACTCCACTGCGCAGGAGCTCCCAGTTAAGACAGCCTAAGCACTGGGAGCTTCCTGGAGCAAGAAAGCGAGGCTGGTCAAGGAAGCCATATATTCTTTTTTTATCATTTATTTTGGTGCAACCTTTTTGTAAATAAATACACATTCACCTTGTGAAATGTTTTTGTATCAGAGTGCGCTTTTCTTGTATAGCCTGACTTTGACTCATGCAATATATCTCCTCCTCCTGATTTTCTTCCTCCTGATTCTCTTGCAGTCCCTCTGAAGGAGGCATGCATCTGTTTTTGGCAAGGTTATGCAGCATACAGCAGGCTAGGAAGATCTCAAAGACAAGGTGGGCTGTAAAGAAGGCATCCTCCTGATCTGTACAGACAGCAGAAATGTGTTTTAAGTAAGGCAAAGATTCTCTCAATGACATCCCTTGTCCTACAGTGTGCTCTGTTGTAGTGACACTTGGCTGCAGTTCCTGGGGAAGCTATGGGGATCATGAGCCACGTTTTGAGTGAATAGTCTTTGTCTCCTGTAGGGGACAAAGCACAGAAAAGCTGGGTTAGGTATGCCTTTTGGGTCTGAGAGTGGGACTTTTCACAGGACTAGTTTTGAGCAGGCCTACAGTGCCAATGCTTAATCAACCTAACTATAAAGGAGAAAATAGGAAGCAGTGAAATTAGTATGTGGTAGGGATGTGCATTCATTTAAAACGAAAGTGCAAAATGCGATGAATAAGGCTAATTTGTTTCATTTTGTTTTAAACAAATGAATCGGGCCTAGGTCTATGCCCAAAGCTGGGGCCGAGGTACCAGTGCCGCGCTCGGACATATGCCAAGATCCAAAGCAAGGACCGCAACCTAGTCCCGAGCACGACACTGGGGTCTCGGCGGCGGCCCGAAGGCAGGGCCCCTGGCAGAGACCGCCGAAAATGGAAAAAAACAAAACAAAAATATAAGGTAGACAGGATGAAAAAAAAAATTATAAATGTGTTTACCTGCATCTTGGAGGTCTTCTGTCCCTGGGGTCTGTAGTGCCACAGTCCCTCCTCTGGCCTGTAGTGGCCTGATGTCTGTCCCATTTTTTTTTGTTTTGTTGTTAAAAAGAAAACATTTTAAGCTGGAGCTACAGGGGCGGGCAGAGAGCGAGTGCCTTGGCGATTTGAATTACTGTGCTTTTTTAAATAAAAGCGGCAAGTGTCGAGAAGAAGGGGGGGGGGGACGACATAGGATGGAGGAGTGTACCTTTCAGCAGATTCAGCCATGTTTTGAATGGAGAAGGCATCTGTCACGAGCTGGCAGCGGGTGCCACATGAGGGAGGTTAAGCCACGTAAGACAGAGAGGCACATTGGTAGTTGGAGCAGGCGGTTGACAAGTGTTGCCACCGCTCCAAGACTCCTGACGCAGCCCCAAAATAGCCATCAAAGATTTTTAATGCCACAGGAGTGTGGGAACTCCCGTCAGCAAAAATAAATAAAGAGGCTATGTGCACGGGAGGGACTGGAGAGGACCAGATGTTAGTAAAGGGGTTAAATCTAATTAGAAAATAAATTAGTTCTCTTTAAGTCATTTTAAATGGTAATTAAAAATTATACTAAGAAAATCCCAGGAATAATTATTATTAGTTATAATAACATGAATGACTATAATAAGAGTATAAAAGGTTGAAGTGTATTTGTGTATGAGAAACTATAATAGAAACATAGAAACATAGAAATGACGGCAGAAGAAGACCAAACGGCCCATCCAGCCTGCCCAGCAAGCTTTCATACTTATTTTTTCTCATACTTATCTGTTACTCTTGGCCCTTATTAGTAACGTTTTGGTTCTAGTTACCTTCCACCCCCACCATTGATGTAGAGAGCAGTGCTGGAGCTACATCTAAGTGAAGTATCTAGCTTAATTGGTTAGGGGTAGTAACCGCCATAATAAGCAAGCTACTCCCACGCTTATTTTTTTACCCAGCCTGTGCAATTCAGTCCTTGTTGGTTGTGGTCTGAATATAAATCTCTTTTCTTCATTCCCCCTGCAGTTGAGGCAGTGAGCTGCGCTGGATATGTATTCCAAATGAAGGATCAGGCTTAATTGATTTGGGGTAGTAACCGCTGTAACAAGTAAGCTACACCCATGCTTATTTGTTTACCCAGACAATGTAATTCAGTCCTTGTAGGTTGTTGTCTGAATATAAATCCTTTTTACTTCATTCCCCCTGCCATTGAAGTAGAAAGCTAAGCTGGATATGCATTGAAAGTGAAGTATCAGGCTTATTTGGTGTGCAGTAGTAACCGCCGCAACAAGCAAGCTACTCCCCCGCTTTTTTGTGAATGCAAATCCTTTTTTCCACATTTCCTCTTGTCGTTGAAGCATAGAGCAATGCTAGAGTTGCATTGACAGTGAGTATGTTTATTGAACAAGGGTATTAAACTCAAGGTAGTAGCTGTCATTCCCGCAAGCCACCCCCATGCCTCTTCTCTTCATTCACATCCTCTAGACTTTATGGATCCACAGTATTTATCCCACGCCCCTTTGAAATCCTTCACAGTTTTGGCCTTCACCACTTCCTCCGGAAGGGCATTCCAGGCATCCACCACCCTCTTCGTGAAGAAATACTTCCTGACATTGGTTCCGAGTCTTCCTCCCTGGAGCTTCAAATCATGACCCCTGATTCTGCTGATTTTTTTCCAACGGAAAAGGTTTGCCATTGTCTTTGGATCATTAAAACCTTTCAAGTATCTGAAAGTCTGTTTCATAATCACCCCTGCTCTTCCTTTCCTCCAGGGTATACATATTTAGATTCTTCAATCTCTCCTCATAAGTCATTTGATGAAGACCATCCACCTTTTTGGTCACCCTTCTCTGGACCGCCTCCATCCTGTCTCTGTCCCTTCGGAGATACAGTCTCCAGAACTGAGCACAGTACTTCAGGTGAGGCCTCACCAAGGACCTGTACAAGAGGATAATCACTTCCCTTTTCTTACGATATTCCTCTCTCTATGCATTCTTCTGGCTTTAGCTATCACCTTGTCACATTGTTTCGCCGACTTCAGATCATTAGACACTATCACCCAAGGTCTCTCTCTTGCTCCGTGCACATCAGGCCTTCACCCCCCATCGAATACGGTTCTTTCGGATTTCCACACCCCATATGCATGACTCTGCACTTCTTGGCATTGAATCTCAGCTGCCATATCTTCGACCACTCTTCCAGCTTCCTTAAATCTCGTCTCATTCTCTCCACTCCTTCCGTCGTGTCCACTCTTTTGCAGATCTTAGTGTCATCTGCAAAAGACAAACCTTACCTTCTATCCCATCTGCAATATCGCTCACAAAGATATTGATTCCCCTTGCATTACTTCCTGTTGAAGAAAATGAAGACTACAAGCAACAATAACACTAAGGGGCCGATGCAATAAAAATGCAAGGGGGGCACCATGCTATACCCAAATTAGGGGGTCACGCTAGCAAGGAGGTGCTAAGGTCACTTGCGTGGCTGCCAGTTATTAAGACCGATACCGGTAAACTCGGCGTCAGTTTTCATAACTGGCCGTCTGCCAGTAATGAAAATGGCTCCGTCGGTCTTCATAACTCAGCGGTCTGCCAGGCAGGCGTTAATATCTGAGAGCAAAATGTGCTTCTGAGAAGCACACTTTTTTTTTTGCATGTGAAGAGAATGAGTAGTAGCCTCATTCACATGCATTTGCATGTGATGAGCGCTAGTGCATTCACTCCAAGTCTGACGCGGGTTAAATAGCCACTAATCCCACTATTGCATTAGGGGGTGGATTAGCTCCTATTTAAACCGTGTCGGAGTGGGGGTATTGCATTGTCCCCTACGTTAGTTAGCATGTCTCCAGAGAAGTGAGGGACCTAACTTAATTTTCTTTTAATTTCAGTGCACTATGGGGTAGATTTTAAGACATGCGAGTGAGCGTACATGTGTGCACGTTACTCAGCACACGCTTGTTATAAAACCGGGAGTTGGCGAGGGCAAGGGTTGCACAATTGTGCACCTTGCGCCCGCCGAGTCCGTTCCGAGCCGTACTGCCTTCCCCCATTGCCTCCCAGGCCACTCTGAAATTGGAGCGGCCTCGGAGGGAACTTCCCTACCCCCCACCCCACCTTCCCTTCCCTTCCCCTACCTCCCCTCCTCCCTCCCTTTCCCCCCTACCTTTTTTTTAGTTTTCCTTTTGTTGGAAAACTTACTTCAGCCTGGGGCTGAAGTAAGTTGCGCATGCCGGCCAACTGTCAGCGTGCGATCCCCAGCACAGGAGTAAATGGCCACCATGCCGGGAGCCTCTGACCCCGCCCTCCCCGCCCCTTTTTGAAAGCCCCGAGAGTTACACGTATCCCGGGTCTTTACGCACATCACTGGGCCTTTGTAAAATAGGCCCAGCATGTGTAACCTTTTGAAAATCCGGCCCTAAGGTTCCTGTTTACATTTCACACAGCGAGATTTTAGTCCACGAAGAAGAAGAATTGAGTAAGGAGTTAGGTTTCCCTTATTGATTTAAGTAAGGTTAGTTGGTAAAGACTCAACATGCTCAAGAATTGGACCCTTTTAGTCTGTTCTGAATACTGGTGAGATTGTGAGGGATGGAACCATTAATCCCAGCCTACGCATGCAAGCATCACAGACAAGTTGTGTCTGCGATGCTTCTCATCCTCCTGGTAGCCATTACAACTAAGCTAGCTAGCCATGTTCACAAGCTCCACTCCCTATCATACCATTGAAAGTCAAGCATTGCCATTATATGGGATTTTAAGTGCATCAAGCTCAAACACTAATTATTATAAAACAATTCCTGGTATACTTATTACTTACCTGATTTCATTAAAACTAAACATTTAGCAAGAGCTTATACTTACCATACTACTTTTTGATGATCTATTGTACACCTGAAACACAAGACTAAACAAAGAATCAATTCTAAGGAAGGAACAATAATGCACATGTACATGCAAAAATATTGTTAAATTATATGTGTTTAATAATAATTATCTGATATTCTGATTTGAAAAGAAGAATTTGTTCTTTTTTTCTTGGTATCTTAAACAAATATTCAATGCTTTCTAATTAGCACATTATAATAATTTTAATTGTATAAGTAATAGAACATTGTTTACTGTTATTCAAAATGAATACTGAATTGTTTCCATTTCAAGTCACCTTAAATATTGGAATCAAAGAAAGATTAGCAACTAATAAATTGTTAATTTTTTAGAAATTTACTTTTAGTAATTTCTTATTTTCTTGTGAAGACATCTAGAATACGAAAAAGGGAACTTGTTTAAACTTAGATCTCATTTATTGGGAAACTTATCTAAACTATTCAACTACTTTAACATACAATGCAAAATTTAAATAGTTCCATACCAGGTGCTCCACAAATATCTTACTGATCCTTCAGGTACTTGTTGAAGGCTGGTCCGGATGCTGGGGCCTTGGCCTGGACACAGGTCCTATGACGTGACCTCGTAATGCTGGGGCCTTGGCCTGCTCAAAGCCATGACCTGAACTGGAGGCTGGGTCCCAAGCCCAGGCCCAATACCACAACTGAGAGGCTAGGTCCCAGTGCTGAGCCTTCGGTATGGACAAAGGCCCACCAACGCGTCCTGACCAGGAGGCCGAGTCCTGATGGCAGCGCCTTGGTGTAGGCCATGGCTCGATGCCATGACCTCACATGGAGGCTGGGTCTTGACACTGGGGCCTCAGCCTAGGCTGGGGCCTGATGCCACAACCTGACACAGAGGCCAGATCCCAATGCTGGAGCATTGGCCCAGACCCAGGCCCAACACTGAGACCTGACATGCGGGTCAGGTTCTGATGCTGGGGTCTAGGCCTGGAACCAGGCCCGATGCTGGGACCTTGGCCAGGAGGCCAGGTCCTGATGGCTGGGCCTCAGACCAGGGTCAGGCCCAGACCTTAGAGCCCAGGCCTGGAAGCTTCTCTAAACTCATCCTCTTCTTTCTTCTTCCTGAAGCTCAATGACGGCATTTGCTGGGGTCATGCTGGAATTAATTAACTCCAGTGCATTCACACCA